>NW_028288861.1:1082500-1292500 GCF_059628265.1 Tinamus guttatus
CAGGTCAGAAGATGACTGCAGAATTAGCCTTACTTTAATTCTCACTAAAATTCACAGCTCCTGACGAGGAAATGGGAAAAAGAAATTTCCTTACACATTTTCTTTTCATTTCATGTGCAGATTATACATATTCTGCTTCCATTAACAAGAAGGAGATTGTGCTTTATGCAGCTCTATATTTAAGGGCAAAAGACCAAGCAGATGACAAGAGTGACCCTTCTCTTGTCTTATGATCACTGCCAGTTTGACATGACACTAATTAGACTGCCTTAATCTAAACCCAGTTAGTTCTGCATGCTTGCAGCAAAACCATTGTAAATCCGAACACAAATTGCCTTGGGCCTTTGTCTTCTTAAGATACATACATACATACACACATACACACGCTCGCTTTCATAATCCGCCCCTAATAGACTTAATATAGGAGACTACAGTATGCTATTCTTAATTTTCATTCTCTTCATTAGGAATTACCTTCCAGTCCTATCATATTATGTTATACATTATATGTGCCAGAAGAGTCAGACAAGCTGTAAGCAGATTCTTTCATAGTTCATAAAAAGATGCATGCTGCCTGCAATCCAAAACTGCCTGTGATTGAACGGACACACAGCTCACGTTTTCCTGTAATGAGGAAAAACAAGTGCAAAATTATGATGTGAAATCTACACAGACTAATCTCAGTTAAAAGAAAATCTTCAGGAAAAAACAGCTACATAAAAATGAATTTTAAAATTCCACATTCTCAGTTGACCAAAAAATAAGGTAGTAATGATCTGCTTACAAAATTCAAGTGATTAAGATGTTCTTAAAAACATAGATATGAGTATGGAGTAAAAGCAAATTGATTTGGACTATTAAACAATGTTAAAATGATTGTTAAAAATCCTAAGTTATCTCTGAATGATTCTCACTCCTTTTTTTCTGTTGAAGTACAGCTAGTGTGAGTGTCACAAAAATAAACTTGTCCGTAGGCAAGTAAACTGTAAATTAAACACTTGTAAGAACACCTTTAAAAATGAAAGCATATTTTGTTTCTGTTGTGCTATTCTTCTCATTTTGTACTTATTCTCCTTAATGTTCAATTCTCTAAGGTTATTTGTTTGATCAGGGTGTTGCCGGGGGTTTTTTTTAACCCCTTAATTAAATTGAAAGTTTAATGAATGAAGGCTATCAAAATGAGATCTTTAGACTTAAACATGAATGAAAACCATGACATAAAATTAATCGTTCATGCTAGCTGACGATTTGATTTCAACCATCATCATCCGTTTTCTGTTTGTTCCACAATATGATTATTTTTCTTAATATCTAATGTTTCAGTTATGATTGCTACCTCCCAGTGTTTTTTTTCCCCTCTCTTTCCCAAGTTTGCACAGAACCTTGGCTGAACAGTGGAAAAATCTCCAATAAAGGAAGTCAAGAAGCTGGATTAATGAATATTAGAATGCTGTAATTTATGCTGAAACAATATTCTACCAACTTTTTCTGTGTAATTTGACTGAAAAACTAAGCACAAATGGTATATAGCATTTCCATGAATGGGACCCTGAGGCTTATTCAGCTGAGCATGCTTTGCTTGCCAAGTTTAAATATTTTCGGAACTGATCCCAGGACTGAGAAGCCTTCATCACAGCACAGCATTTAAAATGATGGATGTGATACATATTTAATACAATAAAATGGCCATTTATATGCTCATACTTGACACAAGGGAAATCCTCATTGCAAAGACTTCTAAAATCAAAACGGGCCCATTTTCTCAGGGTTGAGGATTTAGGTGTCTAACAGACATTTCTGCTAATTTGTGCCTTCCATGGCCTCCCATGCTCATTGGGACGACACATATTTAAGATGCAAGAGAGAGGAGGCTCTGCTGTCATGGAGCTTGAAATTCCACAGGTTTCTTCTCTGCAGTCAAAAGATGAGAGGGAAGGGCAGTCCAGCATTGTCCCATCATGGCCTCAGTCAAGAAAGCTGAGTTCATCCATCATGTTCATACAGAAGATATTGACATAGTAATGATGACACAGAGCTCTAAAGGCAAGCGAGGAATAGAGAGGTGGTGAAAAAATGAGCCTAAGTAAATTAACTCAAGTTTTGCGTGAAAATGTAGGCAGCAAAAATAGGAAACCAAGGTACCAAAACAAGGTGGCCCTGCACAAGGTGCAGGGAGAAGCAAGGAAGAGTAATCATGAGAAAACCTGAGATCTGAATACATATACGATATTACCAAGCATGGTTAGTTCTGAATGGGGTCCTGAATGGGGGCCACAGAACCTCTTGCAAGAGGTGTGCAGGAGGTTCTTCTGCTGTTTCCCACCCCCACTTTATTTCCAGGGACTCATTGGGAGCCTATTTACACAAGGAGAAGCCTTTGCTGAGTTATGATGGCTTTTGATCAGGCACTTCAGTCCTTCATCACTGCCGACCACCATGGCAAAACTGACCACAGCAGTGCTAAATTATTCTGACTTATTTTGCTTGCTGTGAAACTACAATCCATAACATCTGAAGACATTTCTAAGATGATTTCATGGCACGGTGAAGAAGGACACTTGAGCCAAACTTCAGGATAGCTCCTCATAATATACAAAAATCCATTAAAATCTGACCAATATGCTAGTTTTGTATTTGTGTGTCTGATTAGATGATGGTGGTGCATTTTAATTGTTAACCTCATATGTCCATGCTTAATAGCCGAACTGCTACACAGGATGGATATTGTAACTTTGAGCTTTTGTGCTACTGCTGCTAATAGCATTCATCAGGTATGAAAGACTAAAATTAAAACTAAAACTCTTTGTTGACAGAAAGAGCAATCCTCATAAAGCCTTTAATCTGTATGCATTATGTTGAGTCAAAAATGATTCACAGGAAAAAGTGGCTATTGATTTTAAGAAATTAGCAGAAGCCAGAATATGCATTGGAACTTATTTAAACATCCTAAATTCCACATAATAGCTGGAGCTGCTGGCTTGGCAAAATTCTGGAAATGCACCCTGCTGCTAGTACTAATTGGTGGGAAATGCAAGCCTATGTCAAAGACATCTAATTGTCTGATGAAAATAGCTTGCTTCTGACATCAGTATGTACCACACCCCTATATAACATGAGGAGAGTTTCAAAAAGGTGTTATATATTATCACGGTAATTATAATTGGGTTATATGTATCTAAGGTACAGAACCTACAGAAGAAGGTGATGGCATAAAAGGGGATCTTATAAGTGAGACTATGGGGCATTTAACGAAACAGTTGCATGCAGAATAAAAAGCTTACATAAAAGTGTATATTATGCAGATGTTAGAAACCTGTGTCTCAGAGAAGACACTATTTTGACCATAATGCATTCTGTCATGTGAGATAAAATGCAGAGAACATTTACATTTCTCCCACTCACTGAGCTTCTACCACACGGCTTGCATTTTTCTCACATCAATAGACATCTTTTTAAACATTATATTCATGTCTGTCTCTCTTGATGGCAAATAAAATTCAATAAATAAAATACTTTATGATAAATATGTTAGATTTAGGAAGCAGTTGTGATAAAGTGTACAAGTCTTCAAAAATGATTTGTTAAAAACAAATAAATTTAACAAGACATGTACACAAGCTCAAAGTATATTAATATATTGTAGATGATGCACAATAACATAATGACCCAAAAAAGCATTTGCCCAGTTTTTCTCACTGCTTAACTTACTGCCAAGTAAGACAAATATTCAACAAAACTGCAGCCTCTGTAGATCAGATCAACATGTGACTGCTGCAACAGCTTGACTTGCTGGGGCCTTTCAAACCCGCTGCAGTTACGGATAGCTGCTATATAGCAGGAGACATGTTCACTATAAAACCATCTGCAAGCACAGTGTTATTCAGAATGTGGTTATAGATCAGTAAATATTTCTGTCAATGCTACCATGAACGACATGCTATTTTGCATTCACCCAACTGGACTGGTGTGTTTGGCAAACTTTATACTAAAACAAAACTAGTAAATACAATTTTAAGGTCCTACCTCCTGGAATCATCTCCTTTTGGAAACTTGAAATTGCACAGTTGATGTATATCATCTCAGAGTTAAACAAATACATGACTAAAGCACACTATCACTTCTTCAGTTTCTGTTTAAGTTTCTACTTCTATGTTTTTCCAATAAATCTCTATTTCTCAAGTATTATTCAAAATTTCATTTATTATGCTTTTAAAAAAGTAAAGCATGTAAAGAGCAAAGAATCTTGATGTATAACTTGACTGTTCTTAGCTGATTTCCTACTTATTATTTTACAACTTTTTTATTAGCAACTACTGTAAAAGATTGTTTGAAGTCTTCTATTATTGTTTTCATAATGTAACTGCCAAGAAAGTCAAACAGATAATATGTCTCTTGGGGTTTTTAGAAACATGAAATGAGACACAGTCCCTCACCAAACCAAAGAGTTCAGAAAACAGACAAGACAATCCAAAGTTCAGAGAAAAAGAGCGTTATTATTTACATTTATTAATGAAAACTAAAGCACAGAATGAGTAAGCTATTGCTAAAATGTCACATAGAAAACTAAAGTGAACCCAGACCTCTCAATTCTCAGTCCAATGCCTTAACCACATGTCAGCCTTCCTGTAATTTTGAGGATATGTATCCTACTTCCCAAAACTTGAAATTCATATATACACTTTCATCTCTACATGTTTTAATCAGTGGGAATATGCTTTATATGGAGCCTGAAACAATTAATGCAGGGTTACTACATCAGTTTTACATTTAAATGTTGAATTTAAAACTTACTGGGTATATCCAAATATCCATTTGATCATTTAAATATGCAACCTCACTGAAATGGCAGAGTTTCCTAAGCACTCACCACCCGAACGCCTCTCTTTCTTCCAGCCAGGCAAGATATTTCTCCCAGACCACAGAGTGCACATGGCTAATTTCAGGTCAGACCAAATTTGCATGTTAAAAATGTGCATCTAGAAGGAGGAGCAGGCTGAAGACAGCTTCATGTTCATCATAGTGCTTGACCTGCGTGCATCTGAAAAGAATGAAGAGAAAAGAAAAAAAATCTGAATAAAGAAAGAAAATTATGTCAAAGCCTTGTATATGGGCTAGACATCTATAGCACTGAAAGAACATGTCTTGAGAATAGTCTGGAAAGCAGTAGAAAGCACCATCAGGACAGGAAGACAGGAGAATCACAGGAGAAAACATTTTAATCCTTTCAGACTGCTAAATTAAACACAAACAAAAACACTCCTATGTGCTATAGTTATATTTTAAACTTTAATAATCCATTTTAAAATAGTTATTCTCCAAACCCTAAAACAAATGTTTTTGTGTAGATCTAAATGATTTTTTAACTAAGCTACTTCATTTACTGCTCAAAAAAAAAACTGCTTCAAAAATATGCTTTTTTTCCTCCAGTAAGAAAAAGTGTAATAATTTTAGCACAAGCTTTTGTAGAGAAGTTCAAAGGCAACTGCCCAAATTTACAAATTATAAAGTAAGTTTCAGCTCAACACATTTCTACATTGCTTCTTTAATGCTGTAAAAGCTTCATATACTTCAAAACTGAAAATAGATATTACTTTTACATTTGGAAAAAGCTCTGAATATAATTCCTTAATTTCAGAGGCACAATGCAATAGTGTTAATCCAAATGAATCTATTCATTATGAGTTATCTGATTAGGCCAAATACCCTCACTCTCTTTAAGTCATAATTTTCTGACCCTCAATTTCTCTCTTTCAATACTCTAAGCACTTTTTGTACTATTCTATGCATGGAATGGAAGCAGCCTCCACCAAGACAAGAATTTCTGGTTTCTTTATCAATTTCTTTATCCTTACCCTTACAGAAAGGTGTTGAATAGTTCAAGCCCTCTTGGTCTGTTCACACTGTAGGGATAGTTATACTAGAAGACATTCCTGAAAAGTTTGGGTTTAACTAGCACATAGTGAGCTTAGGAAGTAGGACAGTAATAAAATCACCAACAAATGTTTTGTCTACAGTAATCTCTATCCTTGTGAATAAAAGGTATACCCAGGCTGGACAAGCCTAACAGAAAACACAAGTGGTGCTGAAGTCTAGGCCCCGCTGAAGTTAGCCAAAATTCCTGATATCTCAGTGGGACTGAGATATGAGCCAAGAATTTGAGATTTATTATTTTTGTCAGGTTTCTTTTTGAGTATTTTTCCTAATGAAATTGAATGCTATCTTTCCTTTCAAAATACAGCGTGAAAAGAAACAAGTCAAAAATTTAATAAACATTTGCTATAAGAAGTAACAGACTTTATGACTTTTCTGAGTGCCCCGAAATATAACAGCTCATGGCTTGCATGTTATTTTCCATTTAAAGGTGTCTTGAGATACCAAAAAGTGTCCTGAGATCCCAGACTGCACCCTGGACACAACTGAGCAGCAGCTCCTGTGTTGTACCAATTTGCCTCACTGTGCTGAATAAGGGGGCCTTGCAGGTGGCCCACTGTGGTTGTTGGCATTTCATCTCTTAGATGAAGCACAGTTATTTTACTCTGGTGAAATAACAATATGATCCAATGGAATATTCTTTAAGAATTGCTTCAAAATCTGTTTTGATCAGGAAAACAAGAAAACGTATTGGTCTAATCCAGCAGTTGTGACTCTCCAGTGATGTCAATGAAGAGCTTTACCTGCATAAGGATTGCATCTGCATCTTTATACAGACTTAATAACCCCTAATTTGAGAGAACATTTTCAAATTACAAAAAAGTCACAATACTGGCACAAACATCTTCATGTTCATATTCATAAGGTCATATTAAAATATTTTGCACTTTCTTGCAAACACAATTAATAGTATAAGAAGTCTCTGACAATTTCTTTGAGACAAAGAGATTGCTAGAAAAGCTTTCTATCCCTTGGATTGTTATGCAAATAGTTAAAATATTGAAATGAATTTAAGGAGTTATACGCTAACACGTCAGTCCTGTTATAATTTGGAGACAATGAATAATATATTCCAGACAAAGTGAAGGCAGCTATAGAAGTAAACTAAAATAGGAAAATTACGCCCACCAGGCATTTAAATTTAGGAGCTGAATAAATTATCCATACATTAAAAGGTTCATATATTTCAAAGAAAGCATAAAAAGTTTAAAAAATAACTGAGAAAATGCAAAAAGAAGAATAATTCCAAATGTGATCAAAGCTGGTGGGGAAATCTATTAAATGGATATTCTTATTGCACAAAATTTATACAATACTCTTTTTGCAGTTCTTTTCTTTTAGCAGCTATTCACCTACAGCCTCTGCTGTTTTGTGAAATGAGTATCAGTCTGGTACACTCAAAAATTATTAAAACTAAGATTTTGATCCATTCAAATTTCTGTTGCATTTTTTAAATCTTTTGGTGCAATGGACATTTATTTTATCTGGTGCTCTTTTATCTGGTATTCTTCCAAGAGCACTTCCATATATTCTTGTATGATTCAGTTCACTGCACAGACAATTTGTTATTCTTACAAATCTATTCATTAAAAGGCCCACTCAGAGTATCTGGTGGAGACTAAAAATACATAAACAGTTTTCTCATATTGAAAAGCCACTTCTCAGAACATTCATGTACTCCCTAGTTATAACTCTTTGTAATTACACAGCACTTTCAAACTTTCAGCACTTACACAGATTAACCGAACTGTTATTGCTGTGATCTTACAGTAGACTTCATGAAAGATATCAGAGCATATCTTCATGTTTTCTCATTAAGGTAGCTACAGAATTTGGAATATAGAACGCACTTTTATTCATGCTAGGACTTAAGAAGAACTCTGTTAACAGAGATTTTTCAAGTTCCAGTAAGCTGAACTAATGATATATACTTTCCAGTAAGCAACAGACACATCACTATTTAATGCTGCTATAAAATCTTAATATTAAACAAGAGATTGTATTACATTTTTCAGCTTCAAAGAGATGCACTTGTTTTTACCCTGCCCTGGGAGGATGAATCCCCTCAAGTGAATCCAGCCAGGATGACTGACACTAGTACAGCAGCTATGGTAACTTCCTTGGGTAGTTTTCTTGTGTGGGTAGCAGTGACTGCAGGGAATGCCTGATGGACTGTAGGCCTGGCTGGGCTGGCAGAACTGGATTTCCTCCTAGCACCTGCATTGAACTGAGACAGATATGGAAATATTTTAACGTCTTTCAGAGTTAGACTACCTTGGAGTGGACATTAACAGTATCTGATTCACTATAGCTCTGTAACTCCTGAGAAATTCATATGTCAAAATACCATTGCAGGAGAATCTGGTTGCTTCTCGGCAATCACTCTTAGTTATGATATGTAACTGTATGATTCCAGATAAATGAAGATGGTCTCCATACAGTCATGTGTGTATTAGAAAACAATTAGTGCTAAGAAAACTTCAGGGAGCAAACACATGAGAATTCTCCTGTACTGGTAATCCACATTTTTGCAATACCAGATGCTTTTCTGTTTTTATTTGTCCAACAGTATAAATTTTTTGCTCTAATTTTAACCAGTATACACTCGTGTTATTTTACTGGGTGCTTTTCTATGAAGGGAAAACGTATAAGTTAAGCAGTAGCTACCCTGCAATAATTCTGTGCATTCACTCAGGAAGAATGCCTTTGTGGGGGGTGACTTATTCCATCTGGAAAGCAGAGCTCTCCAAAGGGATTTAAGGCATAGTTGTTTGCATGTTGTAAATTCAAGCTTCCCTTACTGCATACTCATTCCACATACAAAGGCCACAGTAGAGCCACCACTGATATAAAAGGATGAAAATCATCAATACGATATGGCCCACTATTTATAGCACATTAGCTAAAAATCATTTGAATAGAACTAGCACAATATTTAGTAACATATGCAAAGCTTTCCGAGCTCAGCAGCACCATGACTTGTGGTGGAATAGCTCAGAGATATGCCAGTCTTGCTCACTGGGAAGAAATATATGGATGGAATAAGGATGTTTCAAAGGACTATGTTCTTTCTGGGAATGAATGAATACTCCCCACACACACACACACACACACACACACACACACACCCCACCGCACACACAGACACACAGTTGTGCCCTTAGTTGCACCCTTTCTTTGATGATTTGCAGGAGTAGGAATGCCTCCGGGCAGGACAACAGGACAAAACAATACCCTTTATTCCCTTTGGGGGCAATGTAAAAAAGCTTTAGGCTTCCTCACTTCTCCTCCTGCTCCAATATGAGGCTTTGCAAATGCAAAGAGCAATGGGGATGTGGCCTGTGGCTGCCCAGGGCTCTTGCCCCAGGTCCGTGTACTGCAGTTGTCCTAGCCACCTCAAGCTGCAATGGACTGTGCATTCATGGCTAGGGTAGGAGAGATTTAGGACAGATCTCACCCTGTTTCTGCAAGAACATTATACATTAAGAGGGTGGTAGGAACCTTCCAGGGTTTGGTAGTGGGTTACCGAAGATCAGAAACAAGCAGGATTTAAAATTTCCTGTGTGAGGCTGAGCGATCAAATAGTTGAATTACTCAGAGTAAAGGATCCTATGTAGTTGGCCAAAGAAGATTTGTACTTTTACTAATACAAAAGTTCATGCCTGGGAACATGCTGAGGCCTAGGATTAGGCTACAGGTCACTTAGACACAGGAGATTGTCATTGCATTTCATCAGACAAGAGAGTTTGAGAATTGTAATCTCTACTGTAGGAATTATGGCAGGATAATTCAGAGATGCTAATGAAGTTGTACCATGATCAAGCAGTAGCCCTTTGCATCTAGTATTTTTCTGCATGATCAGCATAGCTTAGTCTCAACTTTCTGATGTACATGTGCAGCTAAATAGAATAAATTACCATTTTATTGATCTAAATCTATCACTGGATAGATTTCACTGTATAATTTCACCGTATAATACATATACATATAGTACAATTCCAGCTTAATCCCAGTGTATAATTGAATTAAAGGCAATTTTTAGAAAGATATGGAAAGGTGGATTTTAATTTTTACTGAGGAAAGGTGGTGGTTGAGTTCTGCATATCAAGGCATACTCAGGATACGGTAACTTACTTTGCATCCTATTTTCAGATAAAATGTCTAGAAATAAGAGGAACATTTCATTCTTTTTCCTTTTTTTTTTAAGGAAGGAAGCTAAAAGACTCTCATTTCTTTTTCACATGATTTTTCTTTCCCATGTGGCCTTTTCTTTTTTTCTTTTTTCTTTTTCTCAAATACTTCTGTTAAGCAGCTGCCTGGTTTTCAGTGCCATATCTAAAAATCTTGTAGTCAGCTTTCTGGCCCATTCTGTACACATGTGAAAAGCAGCAATTGTTTAAATATAGTTTTTTTCTTTTGTTGTTGTTATTTGTTTGTTTGTTTGTTTGTTTTGCGTTGTTCTTTTAATTTCTATTTTTTAAAATGGCTTAATACAAAACCAAGCTTTCCAAACTTGGCCATGCACGACATTTTTAGATGACTTGCAATTAAAACATTCTGATTTCATACTGTCCTGTAATCAGCCACTTGGAGAAATTAGTGGCTCCTGATTTGCCTTTCTGAATCTATTTTTTTACAGTTGCAAAGACCTGGTCAAACAAATTAAATTACTGCAGCAGTATGTAACTAATTTTATGTAAATTAGGGTGTTAATGTTCTGAATCACATTCCTGAAAACGGCCTGTTTTCTCATGCAGCTTTTCTTCATTAATGTCACTATGAGTAGGGAAATCTAGAAATTAATTTATACAAGACTAAGTGTTGTTCCCTGACCTCTAAAAGAATTAAATCTATAGATAGTTTTTATGGTCAGCTGATACCTGTCAGTAGCCCACCAAATAAATCAAAACTCCTGCCTGCATGGAAACAGAATGAGCTAACAGGAATCCATTTTTTCATATCCCAGATGATCTATACCAATTATAGTCATGCTGCTAAGTATATAATTATTGCAATGTTTTAACCTCTATTTGTGGCAGTCCCCTAACACAAGCAAAGCTGACGCTTCAGCTCATCAAGAAAATACAGGAAGAGTAGAATGAAAATAAGCACACTGTGAACTCACAGAAACACAAAGTCAGAAACAGCCTTGTTATTTGGCTAGAAAGGTTGTACTTGCTTTGTATTTATAAAAGTCATTTTTTCAAAGGATTTTTTCCTAACCCTATTGCTTCACCTGCACAGGACTTGTTCCTCCCTATGCCAAAGCCAATGAAAGAAGGTTGACTTCAGTGAAAAATGCTATGTTTTTAGCACAGTCACATACCTCTAAGAATCTTACCGTACTATATAATAAGTGCTGCTAGTTCTGAGAAAAATTTGGTTTCTTCCTAGAAGCTCTCAATCCCAGTCTAGTGTGTGAGAATTGAACTCATTTTTAAAAATAAACTTTTAGTCTTCATATTCACAGAGAAAACAATGCCAATATAAAAAGCTTAAAAAAACAAGCTGACAATACAAAGAATCCTGAGGGATTTTTAAAGAATTGGAAACATTTTTTTGGCATTCTAGATTATTTTGGGCTATTTAAGTGTGATTAATGATGTTTTTATATTTTATATCCAGGTTAAAACACAGAAAATATGAAATGGTCATTGATAGTTGGGCTTGCCTGAATTTCTAAATATCCTATGTACCGTTTATTTTTTCAGCAACCTTTCAAAAAACGGATCTTAAATTCTCTGAAACTAGTCATCTCACGGAGCAGGCTGTAACTTTAGAGTGACTTAGGTGAATATTTAAGACATTCGAACAGTGACAGTGATATTTCTGAGCTCTATAGGTTAATGCATCAGCTGAGCTGTGGTGGCTGTTTACTTACTCTTGACTCATATCAAACACAAGGTAAAATACATTAGGTTAAACTTTAATTAAAGAATGTTATACTAATGCACTTTGCTTTGGATTTGCCATAGGCTAAGAGTTCGCACAGTACTTCTTAAAGCAATGTCAACTTGATCATATGGACGAACCTTAAATAATAGAGATGAAAATAAAATCTGGCCACCTTGATTTCTTGTTCCCTACTGCAATCATTAAACTTAATTCAGATTCAAAGATTTCAAGATAGTATTTATTTGTGCAAGGAAGTACATTGTCAATAAACTGAATAGCTGTGAGCTTCAGTCGATCTGTAAGTACAGTGAATAATCTCTCTCTTACTGGCCTGTATTATTTCTTTAGGAATCAAGATCTAGGCTTCTATCCACCTTCACATATGTGTCTAGATTTTAAAGAAAAATAAACATCTTCTGAAAGCAAAAGCGATTGAGCCTTGTGTATACAAGCCGCTGGAAGGGAGGCAGCACTTGTTTCAAGGTGGTATGTGAAAAAGCATAGCTGGAATGGCAAAAATAAAATAAACTGGAAAGCAGCCATGAACAAAAATTCCCCTTTGAAAGTTATCAGCAGAGCTACTGAGAAACAGAAGATGATCAGATTAAAACTAGTCCAGGACTGACAAGAATTCTGGAGATCAAATACAGTTCTTGCCAGTGCAGAAGTGTATTTAGCCTTGAACAAGGAGTAGAGAAAGAATATAAAACCTCACAAATTCATAAAGCTTTCTGTTCAAAATTCAGAATTTCCAAATGAAGGTTATTGATCTGAAAAATCACAAATGTCATTGAGTTTGGCTTTATTTATCAGGTACTCTACTGGGTTATTTAATTTGAAATGCTGTTGTTTTTTCATCTACTTTTAGGAAAAGCTGACACTTTATAAAACAACAGTTTCTGTATATCAAAAGGTTTCACAAAATCCACTACTGGATTTCAAGTCCACCTCATTTACTCATAGTCTCCCCTAAGTCAAGAAGCCAACTTGCCCACTATTCTGTTAGTGTTTCAAACCTTTGCCTTAGGCATATGACTGTCAAAAGTCAGAAACAAATCAACATGAAAAGTGAAGTTCTGTCTCCCAGTTTCTGATTCAGTATGTTTCTTCTACAGCTGAGATATGTGAGGCATTCTCAGCCAGGACTTTCTCTTACTAGCACTACAAGTCTTCTTCCAGATCATTTTCCTAGCCCAGGATTTCTTACAGATACCTTTCCCTGCAGCCCACTATCTCAATGTGCACCTGAAAGAAAGCAGAGCTAAGCAAAGGGTATTCTTGAACTCAAGACTCTTCTGGGATCAGTTCATCCTTTGACTGCAAGGAATAAATGTATAGTTACATAACATATTAAAAATCAGTATACAGTACTAATGATTGAAATAGCTTTTGTGTGAATAAGCCAGATTCTGTTGAAAGAAGCGCAAGTTTGGGAAGGACTGCTTCAGCAAGCCATCTTTTGTAGACAGGAATACAGAAATCCATGCAAGCTTATTACCGAGGATAAAATCATGACAACTGAGGTCCTGTCTGCTCTGTAACTCTATTGGACTTTGCAGAGCAAGTTTGATGTGGGCAGGGATAGGTTTCAGCCTTCTTCCTTGGTATAATCCCTCTCCATAGAGCCTTATTATTATTACAATTTAGTATAGTGGCACCTAACTGGTAGAGTCAGGTTAGACTCCAATGTGTTAAACAAATACAAGAAGTGACATGACAGGGCCTGCCACAATACATGGACTTCACCCTGACAGAGCTGGATCCAGTGAAGGAAAATGAGATGATCTATTCTGACAAGATTCTGAAGGTATTTAAAACAGATGGAAAACCCTAGATTTGGCATGAATGTTCTTCATAACCATCTTGAATCAACATGATGCAGCTTATTTCATACATATCACTGCGCAGAGCCAGACTAACATGGATTTCCATACCAAAGTCTCGTGGACCAGTATGTAGATCCACATCCTATGCAGCAGTGTAAACGCTCATTCTCTGAGCATGTGTCTTGCCCGTTTTTATTTTTAGTGGCACTCCCTGAAGTTCACAGCTATCCTGCCTGCATTGTCCTCTTTCTAAGTCTGTTTATTTAAAGGCAAACAGATACGACCTGGTCATGCCAAACTTAGGGCTGCCTTTGCACAGCAGATACAGGAACTGCTGCAGAAAAGAAAGGCCACACTTCATCTTTCCTGGTTTGCTCAAAAAAATAATGATATTTCAGACTGCTGTGTACACTAGGCAGCAGTTACTCTTTTCTACTATATACAAATTTAAAAAGAAACTTAAAAAGAAACTTGCTCTAAAAATACATTTAATATATAAAACCCTCACCCTACTGAGAACCAACCTAAAGATATTCCCTCCGTCCTTCAGTATTTATAATTTGAAAATCCAGCCTGATACCAGTATATAAGGCTTTATCTAAATTTCTTTTTTCTTGTCCAGTATTTTGCTGCTCAAATCCTATGTAAGATATGCAACTGCTCATTACCTCACAGTCTTAAAATGCAGGAAATAATTTGTAATGTAGTATAAATGTAAAACACTGTTATTAATATTTATTAACTTGAGGGAAAATATGCATTTATGTCTTCATACTGATGCATTTAGTAAGTAAATATTGCGTAACATAATATTATATGCATTAACATTATAGAAGACGAAGAATCTTTGATAAATTTGCCTGCTTTTATAGTGAAACAAAGAAATTGCTATTATGAACAAGAACTTAGCACCTGCATTTTTCACTGAAAAAATCTTTTGCATAATGAATTCTCTAGATTTCACTATTGTTCACTGAAGTACACTTCCATGCAGGGAGCTGCAGGATGGAGATTTCAATAGGAACTAAGCTAATTTATGACAACATTTAAGTAATAAAAAAGGGTTATGAAAAACATTGTAAACCATTTTAAAGAAATGAGACTACAAGGCAATACAATATTGTATGTTTACTGGCATTCTAGATATAGTGATAGGCACCCGCACAAAAAAAACTACATAAATAACATTAGTAATGTCAGTTTTATCAGTCGTATGTAGTAGATAATATGCTTGCTCATATTACTGTAGATCTAGATAGATTTCTATGAAAATGAACCCAGGTTATATACATTACTTCTTGTGCAAGCCAGCCTTCTGTAATGAAATCAACACTATACATTTTTAATTGTTCACAGTAGTTACAATGGGTTATAAATCTTAAACTTTGCACAGACCTTAAATGTCATTGGTATTACTGAACACAAAGTAAAGCCAACTTTCACAGATGAGAAATGCCTTTGGAACAGCAGTAGTGAAATTTATCCCACCAGATGAATTTCTGTGATACGATTGCAAAATGAACCTATTTTTTTAAACGGGTAAAGGGAAGGAACAGTCAGACTGAGATTTACACCTGATTTGTGTTATAGTAATCTTTGAAATTAAGAAGTGTATCCTTGCATTTCATTAAATTCTGGCTAATGAGATAACTGTCTTCCCAAGGAGGGAGTGATGAAGTACTCATGCCATAAAGCATAAATTAATGCTGCAAGGTTAAACACTGGAACTAACTCATGTTTCAACAAAAGCCCCTACCAGCAGTTAAATTAACTGACATAAATACCATAAAATCTGTCTTTATTTTAGTCTCAGATGATGCTTCTTTTTACACCCCTGCTTTCAGTTTGTATAACTCATTTTTGCACATTATTGCATGCACCATTTGCCATTTAAAGAATCAGCTACAACTGAAAAAAGATTTAAAGCATCAAATACTCGGGGAAAAGAACCTGTAGGTATGAGGAATACCCCTATCATACTGTATTTTGCCAGTACTCTTTAAAAAAAATACCACAATAGACAACCACAGTTAAAAGAAACAGTTAATTATGTTGAGAATAGACCAAAGAAATCTACTTTTTCAGCTTTTTGATAGACATTCTGAAAAAAAATGCTAAAGAAAACCTGTGGTGATAATAGGTTTGATATATATTCTGGCAAAAATTATATCACATTAATGAGGTGGCTTAAAGGGCTCATGCATTTTGTAGGAGGCATTTCAATGTATTAGTATAATTAGCAGTGATGAGAAAACTGTTTGGAACTGAATTACCTCTCACGAGTTCATTTGAGCTATATGAAATTACACCATGCAAGAAGGAAAATTATGGAGCCATCCAGAGAGAGTTCATGCCTGATTTGATCATAGCCACTAATTGGATGATCATTTTCGTAAAGCTTTTCAAATGGTTGACAGTTTCTGTCTCTCATTTTTTTAATGGACTAGCTCTTTATTTCTTGTACTAAGCAACCAAACACACATTTGTTCAAGATTTTGGTGTTTCTACAGGGACCTACAGGTGTAATTGTCACACTCTGAATAACCTTTGTCCCCTAATTAGCTGCTTTTTGGGGACCCCTGATGAGAGTTGCTGTTCTTGTTAACAATCTTAGAGAATACCTGATGAGTAGGACTCTCCAAAGTCTGATGCATGTCAGCAGACTCCATATGACAGCAATTTAATGAAGTTAAAAACTGCCCTGATTCTGATGACTGGAGTAGCATCTGCATTGTGTAGCTTTTGATTCCCATTAGTCTATTTTTTATAACATGAATTGGGTATTCTGGTGAAGGATAGCAGAAAGGTTAAGGATATAGGAAGGAGAACTTATTAATGGAAATACTTTATGAGCTCTTTCTGTGCTTCCTAATATTCAGGAACAGAGAGCAAATTGAAACGGTACTAACCTGCTTCATATATTTGAAATGAGACATATAATATACAAGATTCTTGATTTGGGCCTTCTTGAACATCTCACTCACATTTGTTCTTCTGGGTTTTTACTAATACTCTTAGCAGTTTTTCTCTTTTAATTATCCTTTTCCCTTTTTTAATTATCCTTTCCATTTATTTCATACAAACCTTTTACAGTGAGATTAAGACATAATGTAATCCCAAATGTAAATTATTATGTAGAAACAGTACTTTTCTCAAATAATATATTTGGGCTACAAATAAGGAAGGAAAACAGAAAAAATATTCTTTCTTCAAATAAGGAAGGAACACAGAAGAAGAATCTTTTTTTCCTACGTTCTTAAAAGAAAAAGGTAACATTATGCTGAAGATTACCTAATCTCAATGATAAAGTAAAATTCTATATGGATAACACTACTAAAATCTACAGGTTCATATATAGTATTTTTGCAAACTATTCCTTTAACTTTTTTCAATATCTTGGAGAAACAGAGATTCTCTAAGAATTTTGTTCTCGGAGAACAAGATTCTCCAAGATTCTCCAAGAATCTTCTTCTTGAAGAACAGACATTTTCTATTGACAAAATTTTTTTCAAAGCCTTCTAGCAACTGATTTATTCGGGAATACTAGTGCTTATTTTGATGTTAATAGTATATTCATGTATTTAAGCAAAAATATTATGGATTATTCTATTTTAAAATAGTTTTCACGTTCGGTAAGTCTTTCTTCACAGAAAGATATACAAACTGTTATTTAATACTGTTTAACCATTATTACAGTCACTGAGTTTTTCTGACGTGCATGGATGCCTTTTCTAAAAGTTTGGCGTCTCAGAGAAATCCACAGAAAATGAGTGGTCCACAAGGACCATTTAACCAAATGCATAATTTGAAGCATCTTGTTTTTTAGTAAAAATCTGACTTACAGCTTGGAGCTTGCATACAAAGTCAGGGAGAGGTTTACCACTAACTTTAGCACAGAAAGAACACATGTATTCAGAAAGACCTGTGGAGACAGAACAACTACTGAGAGTGCAAAAGCTGTAGGTAGTTCATGTTGTTCCTTCTCCTTCAGTTCTAGCACACATGTATTCTAGTTCTGTATTGCCTAATGCTTTGGACAGTTTAGTGTTAAATGTCACATGGAAGACAAATGTAAAATGTCTTTTTACATCTCATAGTATTAATATGCTGAACTCACAAAAGTTAGAAATATGGAAAAGTACTATTAGAACATAGAGGTCAAATGCAGTGTAGAGCCCCATTTCAAAATGCAAGCATACTCTTAGAGGACACGTGTCAATGGTAATAATATTATAATAATGTACATTTAAGTAACTTTCTAGAGAGTGTTATCAATGTAAAGTAAAATTATTGTCAAAGATAAAAGATTTTTTTTTAACTACAATCTCATCGTAGATTTGGCAATCTTTATCCATTATGCAGCAATTAATCAAATAATACTAATATCATGGAGTCTTACAGAAACTTGGCAACATGATACAATTGCTCCAAAAAGCCACTTAGAGATTATTTCCACTTCACAGCTTCACATCACTATAGACATGCAGGCTCCTGCTTCAGTGCAGTTGGGTTGGGTTAATTTTTCAGATGCAGGAATTATGTGTCTTTTTTGCACACAAATTTGTTTTTGCTGAGGAAACTTTTCCAATTCAACTACCTAGGGATACGGAACAGTTCATTTTGCTTTGCAGAAATTCCATGCAGGTGAAATCAGCTGGATCAAACAGAACATTGAATCTAAGGTTTTCCTAGTGGGAGAGATTCATATATTAAGCAAAGAAACAAAAATCTTATGCCAGACTTTTATTTCATGAAGAAGATAAAGTTGCCAATCTGCAGTTTGATCAAGCTGTACTGGTGCAAAGCTTCTAGAAGTAAAATTACTTTCATTTTCATAGGTGTAAGGCAAGATTTATGCAAAGATATTCTTGCTTGCACACTTTGTCTCAAGAAATGTATATACGTACACACATGTTTGTAAAGAGGGCCTTCCATGTCAGCAATGGATTTCACCCCATATTCACAGAGGTTTTTGGCAATGAGATGAAATTAGTAGGCAGAATAGGGCAGAGGCATCAGATGAGGGGGTTTAATTTATTGAGATAACCCACCTTCTAAAATGCAGATAGAACCATGGCCGTGCAAAGAGTCATATAGTTTAGATTACTGAGCACATCATTTATCCAAAGTACATTGCCTATGCTGTTTTTGGCTGTGAGAATTCCCTTAAAAGGCTAATACATAACACAAACACATTTATTGGAAGATATATCAACAAATCAGATGCTGTAACCTATTGATACAAGACTCCATAGAGCTGTAATCTTTGTGAAATAATAGAATTCTCCAGGGATCACAGTATGGCCACTAGAAATGTGTAAAGCTCCTGCAGCCAGTGCCAGTTTTGCAAATAGGGAATGCTCCTCAGTGGCAGGAGAATTGATAGATGCTGCCTTCTGACCAGTGCCAAGATCTATGCAGGAATATTTAAGAAAAAAGTAATATTTATAGCTCAAAATGTATCATCCAAACACTAGCAGTACAAAGATCTTTTTTAATGTGTCTTCTGTACAACTCTAAATTTCATCTCTTCACAATGAGTTTCGCTGCTTCACCATTTTCACCAAAAAAGCAACATTGTTATCATCAGAACTCTAAGGAATGCAGAAATTAATAGGAATGAGATGGTAAACGGCCTTCAGAACCAAACCGTCAGGCTTCAAGTCATTTTATTTATGGGAGATCTTTAAATAAACCAGAGGAAATAGTATCTTGCTCCCTGGGAATATCTTTCTTTTACTGAGAAAATTATTTGCCTCTTTTTTTTAATCATCTTATTTAATGGGGGTTGGAGGGTAGAAACAGATTCCTTGAAGTCAGCAGTAACTCAAAGAAATATTCCTGAGAAAGACTTTTAGCAATTCCCTGAACAGCCTGACCCAGGATATTAGCCCTGAGGCTTTTGCACTGCCACCAGTATCACTACTAGTTGAGACAGCTACGCTTCCAGATGTTGATGTTGGAAAAAATCTGTTCCCAAGGCTCAACATTGGCTTCCTGAAACCAGTTAAACCATGTGTGAATGGATAAGAATATTCAGTAAAAGAAGGTGAGATGAATATTGCTTTTTATCGGATTAAAAAACAACAACAACAACAACAATACTGGTGTTTATACAGCTTTCTTTAATTGCAACATTTAATTCAATAAAAGAAATGCAAAAGACCTAAAATTCAAAAAGTATATCAGCTCACAAGTATTAAAAGATGGGTATGCAAACAAGGCTAAAAAAAAAATCCCTCAAAAATATTGTTGTATACTTTGCACATGCTTTGTACAATTTTAAAAATGCGTTTGAAACCTTTGAATTACTGAATATATGGGATATTTCCTAAGGGAATACATTTTCCCTTTATAAGATATTGCCAGTTCCCAGCCACTGGCCACCTCTATAAACTAGATACTTGAACTTCCTTCTAAATGCCCAACAAGAATATTCATTTTGCCCCCTTTTACACACAGCAAATGCAATATAATTCTGTCTTGGGGGACTTTGAATTATCAAGTATGTTATCTTCCTCACTGAAAGATGTATTGCAACTGATGAAATCTTAAAGATTGGTGAAATACAATTCTCACAGCCTACAAAGCTAAAAGTGGCAACGGTCAACATTCACTGCCATTAATAGCTCCTGTGACTTCTCCTGTGAAATTACATCAAGAACAAATTTGGTCTGTTCTCCTTGGCATGCTAGACTGCTTACATGTGCTGGAGAAATCCTTCTGGGTCTATGCCAGTTCTTGTTTATGCAGACAAAAACTTAAAATGAGGAAATAAGAAGAGAGGTACCTAGTCATACAATCAAGTATCTTTTGTACCTATTAACTAGAATTTTCTACTGAGGAAAAAAAAAAAGGAAAAAATACTCATATTTGATTGCTCACAGAAGAGTAAATTCTAGGTGTTTGAGTGTGAACATGTTTGCAGAAGCTTAATCTACAGGAAGGCCCCACAACCAGGGTCTTTTTGACGTAGAAATTATCTTGCTCATTTAGGCTGCTGAGCTATGCCTGAAGAAAATTTCTAAAAAACAGAAGGAAAAGGGATCTTGCCTTTTAATCTCATGCTAACTCACTATACCTTGTTTAGACGTTGCTTTACTATTCTTATACTAGTATCCATTAGTAACCATTCCTGCTTAAGCCTGATTCAAATATTATTGAAATCAACTGTATTTCCAGCAACTTTAAGGGGCTTTGGAAAAAGCATTTCAGTAGTCAAGCCCTTATCAAATAGTTTTTAGTAGACTAGTTTACGACAGTTCAGTAGTTTCAAGTGTCATTTGCTAGCTGCTACAGGATTTATTAAAGCAAAAATGAGTATTTTTGCAAACACATATTAGCAACATTCAAGAATCAACTCATTCCTACCCCAACTGTATATTAAAACCTCCACTCAATTTAAAGCTACAAGGAAAGAGATGAAATGTAATGCACACTAGATATAAACTATACTGTCTGAATTAGTATCTGAGCAGATGTATAATTTGCCTATGCATCAGTTTGTACTCCAGCTGATGTTTATATCTGTGTCTCACCTTGTGCTTTGCGCACTGTGTATAACCAAATCTGTGTTATGGGATGTTTGTTTTAAGATGTGAATTATAGTGTGATATCAGCGAGCCCTCATTTTAAGTTAGCCTATTTCTAGTTTTTATTAGGTTAATCGTACAGTGCAATATTGCAGGTTTAAGGGTTTGGGCCCTTGGCTAACAGCAAGTTTTCTCAAAGAAGTCTCTTGTAGGATACTCTGAAAGCTTCAAAAGAAAAAAAGTCCTGTGCCAATGTAATAGAAAATAACTGCATTACATTGCCAAATCAATTTTAGATCTCTTCTTCTTTTTAGAGGAACATTGTTGGGCACAATATCAACAAAATGATCTGATTGTGCATGAAAATCAGGTTGCATTTAATCTTTAGACAATGTTCCACTCATTGCTCTGTCAACTCAAAGACTCATCACAGTATCACCGAAGGAAACACATAGTGGCAGTTCTATTAATGATTATGAATGCTGAGTCTGACAGTGCATTGTTATGTGCACTTTTGTGATACAGTTGCCCTGTTTTATTATTATAACTTCACTGTTAGGTTAAATTACTCTGTTTATTTGCTTTAACACTATAGGATGGCAATATTTTTGTTAACTGTTGTTAAAATAATATTTTACAATGTCTGTGTTGCTTAGAATAGTTTATAAAAACAATAATAGAAATTACATAAACAAATTTGAGGCTTTGAAAAACAGTGTTTTCAGTTTGTACTCAGGCTGATGTGATAATGTCATTCAAAGCCTCTGACATCAGACTAGATAAAAGGTCTTGTTCTCCTTCCCAGATTCATTGCCAAAGTACCATAGAAAATGTGCATTGTTGAGGCTGATCCCAACTTCCACATCAGACATTAAACCAACTAATATCTTCTAGTAGACAAATTTCTGCTTTACATTACTGCCATCATATGACTAACCACATTTAGAGACCCAAGCAGATAACACTTTTAGTCATATAGGCAAATATGCACCTTTTCCTTTTTTGTTTCATTTTTCTCTAAGAGTATTGCAGTGAATATTAAGCACCTTTGGCTGTTGTCTGATGTGAAGCATGCTTGTTGTTTCACTTCATTTGTTCCATGCTCCATTTGTTTAATATGCCTGCCTAACTGAAGACCTTTGCAAGTTGTAGTCACTACTTAAACTATTCTTTCAAGATTTGCACCCAAAAAACAGGACAAGAGAAAACTTATCAGCCTATGCTCCAACGTTAGTTTAACCTTAAGGGCCTTTTCTATCGCCCTTCACCTTAAAGGAAAGCAAGAAATCTCTTTTATCACCTAACAACACATCTTGAGAAAATTGTTTCTTCATGCACATATATGCAAACACGTTTTCTGTCCTTGTGCTGTTTTTTTTTCTCTCGTATCGCAGTCAAAAATTACTTTTCAGAGAATTCTCTTGTAGATTAGAGAAGTTTAAATTCATTCTCTGAACAGACTTCCAACAGTTGCTTCTATAAAATAAACATATATAGGAAATAAACAGAAATATATGTTTAAAAAATCTAAATCTTAAAAACTTTATTGCTTTATTTACTAATGACGTTAAACTTTTTTTGTTCTTTCGTAGTGGAGAGGATACCTTTGATTAAACAAGACATGCATATGAATGAAGTTTTAGTATCATATGAAGGACTCTCCTCTTCCTTATCCAAAGCAGTAGTGACAGGACTTTTTTCAGTCTTTTAACTTGAAAAAGACACCTTTGCCTAAAGAGAGGGCACCCATGAGAATTCCATATTCCTACTGCTAATTGAAATCTGCCAAGACTGCCTTGATTCTGTGTTATACTTCCACTGCCAGAATTTTCCTGATTCTTTTTCCAACTCCTCATGAGTCTATGGTGAGAACAAATGCAGAAAAAAGCAGCATAAGGAAGAAGCTTCAGCCTTGCTAAGATTTGGCTTGGTTATCATGAATTTTCCTTTTTTTCATTCAACCTCCTGGTCCTTCTCTCCAAAAGTACATGTTCTGGTTTTTGAATCTCTCTCTGTCTTTGAAAATATTTCAATTCAATGTCAAGCTCCTCATAACAGAGAATTCAAATTTTTCACTTGTTTCTTGAATTGAAAATTGACTTTTCTTGAATTTTATGATCTTCAGGATCATACTTCAAACTTAAGTGATTCCACAGTACAAACAGATTCACTGAAGAGAATAGGAGGTGAATTTTACTGCAGCTCTGCTGCAGTCACAGCAGGGACTGCCATTTTAGCAGTACTCTGATGGTGCTCTGTCCTAATCCCTGTTAACAGTGTAGAAAAGAGAGGTACCACCTTTCCTCATGTGGACACCCAATGAAACCAAGGGAAGCTTTGTTTTTAAAGGAGTACCATATTTTTCCATCCAACCAACCTCATCTTGTCCCTACCCTCTGTAATGTTATCTATTTAGGAGAATATAGTAATAAATGTAAATCATAGAAGCTTAAAAAATAATAATCTTAAAAAAAACATTATTCAAGGTCTTTTTATTTTTCATTTCAGAGAGAGTATTTTTAATCATTAGAAATATGAGTGAAAGTCATGGGATAGAACAGAGGCAGAATCCCCAGAGACATCTGAATGAAGAGGGATAGCATATTACTTAACACTCTCAGTTCACTTGGAAGACAGGGGCAACATACTCACCCTATGTAAATAAGCATAATTCAAGTGAAGTCAATGGAACTACCACCATTTATACCAGCTGCAGGTCTAGCTCAAGATACATTCTCCAATTTGTTTGTCATACACAGATAAAACCTCCTAATGTGCATATGTAACAGGAGGTAAAAATCAATAGATACTGTGACACTAACTGCACACGAACATGGATAATGCTGTATATTTCTTTTTTTTCTGCCTGGAAGCACTTAAGAGAAAAAGGAAAGCACTTAAGAATATTAATCATTTGTGGACCATTTCATTACATTGCAAATATTATGGTGAAGTGACGTGTGAGGAGCCTGAAACTATTGCATATTATACAATGATTTACCATAACTGTGCTCATATTCTATTTCATTAGTCCCTGCATTTATAAGCATACATTTTAAAGGTTTACAGTGTTTGATTTGTATTTAAAATAAAAATCAAAACAAAGCATATGTCTCATTGTATTTGTATGCCAGTGATATTACCACAGCAGAAAGGCTTATGCCCAGTGTTTAGTGGATGGTGTCACATGCTACTTTAACTTACAACGTCATATGCATTTAGCTGCCAGAATCAGTCCTTTTCATCTAGGTGCCATTGTCACAGAAGTGTAACAACAGAAGCTTTAGCTAAGACTTAGGCTAGCATATTCCAACAAATAGCAGTACTCTAATTGCATGGGGGACACTTGCAGCTGAAATTTAGGATGCATCCTCATGAGGAATATTTTATCCTCTAAAGCTTACTGCCATTGATATCCTGATTTCAGATACACTGTTGTTAGCAATGGTGGGAACACGTAATCTTCCAAAAACAAAGTCACCTTTTATACATAATTATTATTATTAAGGCTCGTTTTTCCTCTGGGAGGAGCAGAAATCTAGCCATCAACTCCAAGCAATGTATGTATAGTTACTTGTCTGTGATGTCTAAGTAGTCTGATCACAGCTTTGACTAGACTGCTGAATCTCAACCAATCCCAGAGAAATTTCATTTAGTCAAGATTTCTAATGTGACATAAGAGAGGGAGAAGAGCAAAAGGGAAGTGCTGTTTATAATAGAAGCAATATGTTAACCTTTGCTTTCTGTACTAGACAGCAAAGTCAACAATATTTTCCCTAGAGAAAAGACTAGCTTTAGGTAAAGGAGATTCATTTCTACAAATCGAGATCAACAGGTATCTTTACTTTCTGCACTACTCTCTGGCTTAGCCTTGCCTCATGTCACTTTCATGTCTACACTGTCAGACAAAGCTGTGCTGGTGAGGAAATAAGTTCACAAAATTCACAGTGTTTAACAGAGATTTTGAAATCTTCCCTATTTGCTTGTCAAACTGGTGGGCCCTTTCTACTCTTGCTTTCAAATCAGGAATTAAGGAACAGGGGTTGTTGGAACAATGTATGGATGCAGACCATTGGGAGTTTTTACCAAGAAACCTAGCAGGTTGCATGCACTGACTCAATTACTGAATATCCCTATTTCCTCTTCTTCACACTTGGAGACTGTCTTAGCCTAGCTGCATTACCTACTGGTTATTGAAACTCAATGTGTCAGACATACTATGAAATGAAAAAAAAAAAAAAAAAAAGAGGCACAGCTACTTTTTTTTTCAGAATTATATGGAAAAGAATAAAAGTCTTTCTTGTGAAAGCTCCCATACTACACATATAGCAATGCAAGAATTATGAGGCAGAAGGGAAGAGAGCAAGAAGGAAAACGGTGCTGTAGCATATTGTTAAAGAACCGGGAAGGGGACACTCGTGCTCGTTCTCTGTTCAGCTCTTCAGTTTCAGCACCTAGGAGTCTTTAAAGGTGATCGAGGAAGTTTTTCCTATTGAGTTTTTGGTATCAAAGTTAAGATAAGAGAAAAGAATAGAATTTCTGAATTGATTCCCATTGAAACTGGTACACAGGAGCTAACTGCTTTGGAATATGTGGAATATGGTGGTGATATTTAATTTTTAAGAATCTGTATGTCACTTGTATTTCACCTTGTGAATATAAAGTGTTGGTTCACTGTCTACCTGTGGCATCTCACTACTACTGCTAGCAAAGAAAGAAATCAATGGCAGAAATGCGCTGATCTGATATTAAAAACTACTGTAAAAAAAAAGTAGGACTTTGTACAATAATAATAATATAATATAGTAATAATATATTATAATAATAAAATAATTAACATTTAAGCTCAATTATGCAACTTTTCAGTTCAAGAAAGCACAATATTCATAGGAATCCAACATAACACCCGATTTTCCTATCTGATGGACAAGTTAAAAAAAGATAGTTGCCATTATTTTGATTGTAACACCTCCTTGCACCTCCTCCAAAACACCAAACAAACAAAAATTATTGTATGCTTGAGAATTTTTTTTAACACCAAGAGCTTGTTTACATTGCACTGTTGTGAGCACGAGCTGCTCCCTGTAAAAGTGCTCTCTCTAAGATTCCTTTAGCTTATAACTCATTTTATAGATACTTTTAAAATAGCAGTGAGATAGTTCCAACATCTGTTATTTTGCCCAACACCATAAAGACTGTTGGATGAATGGGGTGTGATGAGTCAAGTGCACGACAACAAAAAGCCAAGGTGACAGGCTTAGATTAAACTAATACACCAACAATAGTATAATTAGTCAAGTACTAATAGCAAACTATGCTTGTATTGAAACCTAGAAATAGCTGAAAGCAAAAGGAAAGCCAGGGACAATACATTGGTTTGATAATAGCAAGGAATGATTTAATAAAAGAATAAACATTCAACATGCATTCACATTTCATGTGAAGTGCTCTCGGCTGTTAAGAGTCAAGAGCTCTTCACATGAATGTAACATGTTTCTAACGCTTTCAGAGACGACCAGCTGAAGGAGCCTTAGCAAAAGCTATGCAGGGATGCTGCATTGTCCTTCTGAGTCATCTATCCACTTGAATTATTCTCAATTGACATATAATTCTGCATTTCTCTGCTGCTGCATTAACCAGCCTGAACACGCCGGGTCAGATCCTCAGCTGGTGGGAAGAAGAAGGCAGCTTACACCAGCTAGGGAACTGGCCCATAACATTCAAAAGCTTTTATTTGGTTAACTATGAAGTTATTTAAATACAATTCACTCTTCTGGTATAAATTTTAATGCTTTCCACTGTTCCCTCTCAACGCTGAAAACACTTACACACAAGTGCAGAATAAATGCCACAGGAGGACTGCACAAAGTAATAAACATGATACATTTTACCTGTAACAGAAGGGACCCCGCAGAGAATTTTGTCAGAGATGCATCAATGGTGAGATGACAAGAAACAGTTTCCCAGAAACTGATCGTAAAAGGGGCAACCAGTTAGCAGCCCTTTGCGACCCTCTGCGCTTTATGTTCCCCAAGACAACTCCTTGCAGGTTAGTATGCCATCTTAAGAGAATCGCCACAGCTGGGACCATTATGTTATGTGGAAGCGACAATTAGGTATATTTACACACAGTAAATATGACTTTTCTGCTGCTTTCTCATTGTGACGAATCTTGGGCCCTTTTTGCTCCTCTGGTTTATTTTAAGTGTTGTGTATTAAGCGTTCAGCTCTCAGCAATTATACCTCAACTTATTGCACTAACTTCGACTAAGCCATATCAATTTACTCGCCCCTTAAGGAAGACCCACCAGATATACGTTATAGGTGAAAGTGATAAATATCCTACCCACCAAATGGCTGGCGCTTTCAGTTGTAAAGAACACTGCGGTTTCTCTTTCTGTGCAGCTGGCTTATGATATTTAGCAGAAAGAAACCCCTCAGGCTGTAAAAGTGCCATTCCTATGTCCCATTTAATTTCACTCACTTTTAGCTGAAATAGAAATTATTAAAAAGGAAAAACAAAACAAAACAAAACAACTGACTTCCTTTCCTTGCTTGGACTAATCAGGAAAACTTTGACAGTCAACTGAGTCACTTAACATCCTAAATAAGTTTTCCCAGGCAGCAGCAGAACTGCCAGACGTTTTTCAGAGCTCTTGAGAGCAGGCAGAAAAGCTGCATAAGAGGCAGAAGAAAGATCTTCCCCTGATAATCCCTCCACATCAGGATCTAGCACATGGCTTAGCAGCCTAAGCCCAGAGGCAATATGTAGGACACGAGCATCCACAGCTCTTGGGGATAAGGGGCAGAAGAGAGAACAGGCAGCTACGGTGCAGTTGTAAACTCCAAGATCAATAGCCCTTCACACAGTTTGTTTGTTTTTGCATCTTTTTTGCTGAATATTTTTTAAAGTGTTTTGAGGTTTTAATGAAAAAAAAATCTAAGAACTTCTTTTCAAGTATCTGAAATGTATTCTTATTTTTTGTTATGGGTTTCTTTTTTAGAGAAATTCAGATATGTTTGGGAAAAAATAGAGAAAAAGTGCTCTTTTGTAGAGTTAGCAGACATTTTAATAGCACTAATTATAATCTTTAAAAATCTGATCACATACTACTTTTTCCACAAGGTCCTTGCTTCATTCACATATCAGCTGGACACACAAAAGGGCCAAGTCTAACATTACCCGACATGGAAACACTTCATTTTCTTACCTAAATAATATCACCTAGCCCTACTCCATATGTAATACTCATAGGAGATGCCCTGAATGGCAACAAATTCTGATGCCCAAATGCAACAGCAAGAGATTCCTTCCTCTTCTTTTTCCTGAGGCTTTCTGTCTCCTGCCTACACCATAGATTCAAGGGAAAAGTTTCCCATGATTGCAAAGACTCCTGCAACATTATTAATTGCATCTTTACTCTAGCCTGGGCTCTGATCGTTTTTGACAGTTTAACCGTGGTATAGCTCAGAGCAAGGTTACTATCAACAGCCAGGAAATACTGAATCTCTAGCTGCAGTAGTGTTTTTTACTCTTGCTGCTGCTATTGTAACAATAGTGAGGATGTTTTTGACGGAAAACTATTGCAGACATACTCCTGTCTGGTGTATAACAGCTGGTCCATCACCATTTTCAGGTCTTAACGCTTACTACTTTGTGATTTTTACTAAGTCTATTCATGGGAACATTGCAGTGCCTGTTAGAAAAGTCAGTAGACAATCTTTGGCTGGTTTTAATCAGGTGCAAGGCTGCAAATCTGGTGTTTCTGGTCAGGAGAGGTACAAGAAATTGTAAAGAATTTTCCATGCTGGAAAAGTCTTTCTAATTACAATGGAGAGTGGCTTTGATCTGAAATATGCAGATCTATTTCTCCAAAGGTTTTACAATTTTCTTTTCATTTTTTCCTCACCCTTCTAAATATTCTTCTTTTTCACTACTTTCAAATTGCATTGCATTTCAAATAACACGTAATAAATAGCAAACAAATATAAATAAATTTTACATCTACATAAATTTCAAACACTGGAAGGAAACAAATAGTCTTACTACAATGTCAGATATTTGGAAGAAAAGTACAGAGGAGATTCAGTTGTATCTCTTTGTTGATTTCCACATATATACTGTTATTCTGTTGATAATACTTAGAGTCTAATATTTATTTTTTATATATAGGACAAAGTTAAGCAAATAACACTGAGCTTAGCTGAGCATAATGAAAAATGAAAATCTTTAAAATGATTTTTGAAAATCCATAAGTATGTTCAGGAAAACTACAATGAGAGAATGAATGAATATTTCCAACAGTTCCATATTACCAACATAATAAAACAATCATATAGAAGAAGTAAAATGAAACAAAGTTAAAGTAAGATATAGAAGTTATTTTACAAGAATCATGTTCTTTTTACCTCAAAATGAAAAAAAGCAATTTTTCTGTAAGACTTTTCTGTTGTATCTGCAATGTGTATATTTTGTAGGTTTACTTTCATGGTGAAATTACCTTTACAATTGCAGGTGTATGGAGATTAAAATATACCTCAAATTGCATGTGAATTCTTGAGATTAGCACATCATTTCATGGATGATTGAACTTGTCTTTCACACATATATGTTTTGTGGCAGAGCATCTCCACGTTACATCCTAAATATTCAAAGCATTTGCATGGATAGTGATCTTTCTAACTTCTATTAAACACAATCATAGAGCCACAGAGCTAAAAGTATAAGCTAAATTCGCTATCCGGATCTGAGCTCTGATTAATGTTTTCTATCAGAGGTTCTTGGTACCAGACAGTCCTGCCTCTGCTTCTACAGAAATAGTTTTACATTAAAGAAAGTTATGTACTGTGCAAACTCTTCCTGAGATTATTTATTTATTTATTTATATCACAGAAAATAGCTACCTAATTCCCCTTTACTTTCATTGATCAGCTTTACTGATAAAGATTGGGTGAGTGTCTTTGAAAAATCTTCAGGGCTTAATCTGGCAATCTTTTGTACCGGGTGGAATCTTGCAGCAGTTCACACAAAGCCGATGTAGAGAAAGGGAAAAAGAAAGGTGCTTTCTGCCTAATCTTAACAAACAAAGGAAAGTGTTTGAAGAGAAAATAGGCTGTAGTTTTTGCTTGTTTCTACTGGCCCCAGAAAAGGCTAATCTCATACCAATGGATTTATGTCAGTTTAACAAGTGGGGATGGGAGGGAGTATTTTTTTTACTTTTTAGGAAAAAAAAAAAAAGACAGTTTTGTTTTTCTTAAGTAAATACTAGCTAACTAAACACTAGCTAGAAGATTAATATGGAATGTCATAGAAAAGAGGTGCAGAGCACCTGCATGAGAACCTGGTTTCTCTCTCCCTTTTTTTCTGCTTTTCTCCTAATTTGCATTATGTGCAGTGGAAATACAGTACAGTGGAAGGCTTCCTTCTGGGAAAATGAGCAAAGAGTCTGTAAGTTTGTATATCCAAAGGCTATTTTAAGAAGATTGTAGTGAATGGGTGCATTCTAAGACCATCTGAGAATAACCCCAACATGAATTAAACATGAGAAGTAGTTGTTTAAAGTTTTGCTGGTATTGCAACAGAATGTGAATGATTGCTGAGTAAAGTATAAAAGGACAGCAGATTATTAAACACAAGCAGGCTGGCTGGACCCCAGAAGAAAATACTAAACCTTATGAGCAACAACAATACAGGCAGATGGTAAGGGCTGAAAAGCACTTTCTAATCACTGATAGGACTTTTATAATATTGCTATGTATATTTAATGTAACTCAGAACTCACAGTGCTTTGGCTCTGTCTTGTTTCCCTGTCTTCATCATCTGACTCCCTTTCTCTATCTGACTGACCGTTTTCAGTATGGGTAAGTAACTGGTCATCGTTTCTTCCTGTCTTCAATACAACACAAACATTAGATTTAAAACAAAACCGCAAGTTACAGCATTGAAACCTAAACCGTGCCCAGATCTTCAAAGAACATGAATTGATTACACAGGTGAGAATATGGCTATCATTCTATTTCTGGCATTCTGTTCAACAGGATATTTCAAAATACTAAGAACCCCTATAAGCATTTTTGTGTCAGATTTAAAAGCAGGGAAATGTTTGGAAGACATGGAGATGGATCAGAGGCACACTTATTCATGCTTGAATAGACTTTACTGATATCAGGTGTCATAAAAACTCACTATGAACAGAGCTGCATCCCTTGAAGGACAACAGAAAAAGAAAGAAAACATTTACTTTGGCTGCTATTTAAGCAATATGTTTACAAGTATTATAAAAATGTAGAAACTGGAATATATTGCCATGCCAGTTCCATACCTGAAAACAAATTACATGTAGTTATACATGTAACATCTTCTTCAAGTGATTTATAAACTCATCGTAAAAACCTAAATTCCCCAAACAATCTGATTAGTGCATTGCTTGCTCTGAGTTTCTTGTGGTATCTTGAGATATATTATTCTAATTTTTATAAAAGCACACTGTGAGTGAACTTTAATGATCTTTTCTTAGTGAAGTGAAATGCAGAAATTTACACATGCAAATCTGCTTCCTCCCTCTCACCTGGATGTGTCAAATCCTAAGGGAGGTCTTCTGCTTCTCACACACCTCAAGATCAGACGAGTCCTACCATTCTTCGGCACACGGAGCCTGGCTCTGGTTCGCTGGGCAGAGCCACAATACACAGCACAAAGAGTAGGGAGAAGAACAAGGTGCCCTGAATTTCCTCACAGTACCAGATCTTTCTGGTATTGCAGCTGGACAGATAGGAGGGGAACAGGAATTTCATGTCCACTTCTTCCATTCCTGGAAGTTATTCTCCCCTACCATCCCAGTCTCCCTGAATTTTTCTGCTCTTTAATGTTTTTTTTCTAGGGAAGCGTAACAATTTGCCATGCTATAACCTCATACTGAACCGAAACTGAATATAGCTAACTGTTACTACAGACAGCGATGTCAAAATAATGACAGCCCTGATTTTATAACTTATTCTTATAGAACATCTGATATTTATAAGTAAGGCTTGTATGAATTCAAGTTCTCTATATTTAACAATCAAAAATATTTTGTTATGTGTAACGTGCCATAGAGTATGAATCACAGATGAAATTACAGATGCACATGACATACAGTTTAGGCTAGTAACCACGGCAATAAGTCTATGCTCACTTTTTATGATCAATCAAACTGAATCACCAATCCATTAAATTTCAACTTCCAGCGTGCAGAAAGCTTATAATTAACTAAACTAATTAACATTTTATCCGTGGGTTTATATGGGATTATACGCGCCCCCACACACGTATATGTATACATATATGTATATATATATATATCAGAACTTCTACAAAACATTCTGCGGGTTTGCTTTTGAATTTAATCTTTCTTTAACCATATTTTCAATGAGAAATTTGAAATCACTTTTAAGAAATTGTTCATCACTTGCAGAAAAAAAGTTGTTGAAGGAACAAAGAGGGGACATTACACTCAGCTAGCTCCAGCCTCCTGGTCCAAGACTGATTTTTGTTTGCAAACCATATATTTGATATCTAAATCATGTTCAGTGGCTTTCATTCATGATTGTAGATTGATACAGTCCTCTCTGAAAAACGTATTTATCTTTTGCAACACTCATCAAACACTAAATACCTAACTAGGTTGCAGGAAGAATCTTTAATTCCATCATTTTACTCTGGTAATTGCTTTTGCTTCCTTATGTTTAACTAGAGTAAATGAACTATAATTTTAAATTTCTCTTGACACTTGCTATCTGACATTGTATAAAACACGAACAAGGTGGTGAATGCTGAAAAAGGTAACTGTAACAAGAATAGATTAACCTACAAGAGTATATTTTAAAAGAATAAAGCAAACTCAGAAACAAGCTTAAAATTTCACCCTTACATCAGTTTTGCAGGTACTGAGGTGCTATTGAATAGTACTGAGGTGGTTTTTGAATAATAGCAGAAAAGTAATTTTCAAATTGAATGGAAACTTCAGCATAACTAGAAAAAAATGTGTCTGCTGTTAGCAGAGTTGCACATAGGGAAAAAGAACACTGTAAAATTCTCCTTCAAGTCAAGGGGCAGTGGCTCTTTTTGCTGCAGAAGACTGGCCATGATAAAATACACATTCCTGATGTAACATATCTTAAGAAATCAAGCATTCGGTTCTGACTACTTTTTGGGGCCTTGAATTTCATAGGATCTTCATAGTGGTCACTTGAAATGCATGAAGCACCTAGGGTCTGCGCCTGAAAAGCCTTGGTTTTGTGTACTCAAAAGCAGCTGTACACGTATGTTTTGAATGCTGACACCTGCACATGGCATCTGGAGATGGACTTTACCCTCGCGGGTCCCACAGGCCACGTGTGCTCACCTACAGAGGCAGCTCCGTACTGGTGCCTTTGAAAGCAAGAAGACCAACGTTTGCCAGGGAAATGCAGGAAACTGGCACAGCGTTATGCAGGCTACTGAATTACCTTCCCAGAATGTTAACAGTACCAAAAAAAATTGTTCCATTTTTGTCAATATTACTTTTGTACTAGACAACCTATGCTTCTCAATAGGCTTTTTTTTTTTTTTTTGGAGAGAGTTCATTACCACTTTGAAAATGAATACAAAAATAAATAATTGAAATAAACACTACCTACTCTTTCCACCAGCCTCTGTAAACAATCTTTTTGTAAGTTTAAATGTATGCTGCTTCCAACTGGGATGAATGTTTACTGCTTGATTTTAAAACACAGTGCCTAGGGGTTGTATTCTCTTCCAAAACACGAATGTGTAGCTCCCACTCTCTTCAGCAGGGATGGCATAACGAGAGCAGAACACACGCTAGGGAATCACAGGGATCATTTTCTGTCTAGAGAGGCTTTACGAGACGCTTGCAACAAGGCATAAAATACATAAAAACCAGCTCAGCTGCATAGGTGAAAAAGATAACATCTGGATATTTACAAAGCCTCAAAGGAAGTGACCTAATTTGACCAATGTTTGTGTAATTATGCTCCATGCATACTTTAGAGAAGACAGCATGCATTTTCTGAAACTAAGTTATGGACTACTATCACTAATTAATATTGTCCTTCAGGCAATAGAGTTCTTACATTGTATTTTTTTTTCTAGGTAAATATCCATTATTAATGTTTGGAACTGTTTAGTCTATAGTGAAAAGACATTTTTAAATAAACAAATGGTATCCACATTATATTTTTACTGAGACCTTCAAAGTCAATATCTCTTCTTGTGTCACATGCACAGAACAACTCTGGGGCATGATTTTGATGTAAATAATGTATGTTATTCACAAAACTGAAGTATTCATATGATAATTAGGGCCCTATGCCCTCCTGCACAACAGAAAGAGCAGAATCTGAGAAGTACAGAATGTATATCTGCATATGTGAATGAATCAGAGGAAAAAAGTAAGAATTGGTCTGCTGGAAATGTCAAGAAGGCAATGGATTTTGTATATATATATACATATATATATATATATATATATGTACACACATACATATAAAATTATTTAACTTTCTGTTCTAATATAGCAAATAGTACTGGAAGAGCTACATTTCTGGAGTAGAGTGCCAAGTCTCTAAAGGAACAAATCTGAATCCCCCGCCATATCAAAGGTAGGGTAGTAGGGTCTGTGCTTGTTTGATTAATAGAGACTGCCATGATGGCAAAGGCTACAGGGTTGTGACTTCTGAGTGACAAATGAAGTCACTCCTGTTCAACTTGCAGTGCTGCAGCTACATAATAGATTCGGTGCCTTAGAAGCGGATGAAGGTATGGAAGCTGTGTCCGGGGAAGCATCTGAGCCTGCTGGGCCTCAGCTGTGTCAAAGGCTTTAGAAAGAAGCAGTGAGTGATAGTAGTGTGCGGAAAATCTCGCTGTCAAGAACTGAATGTCCAAAAGGAGACAGAGGAGTCCTAAAACTTTATTCGAATAAAGGGAGAGTCCACCGGGCATATCCCTGTGGGGTCTCTCAGATTGCTGGGGGACGCAGCCCCCCTTTTATCCTAATTTCCCGACCGAGGGACGCCCTCTCCTTTTCCCCATTGGCCAAGGTACTCAGAAGTTACAGCCTTCCCGGCCCGCCTACACCGAACTCCGGCCTCCCGCCATCTGTTCTCACCTGAGCTCATCAACTCCTTTGTCCCCCTTGCTGAAGAATGTGGGGCAATTGCCCTATTTCCCTCCTTTGTAAAGGCCCCATCTCCCTGCAGATGGCTCTTTTTGTCCTTCTGGGCTCATGGCTCCACTCAGTCTCCCCTCCCTTTGTCCTGCTCTTCAGCCAAACTGTGGAGAAACCCCCTTATTGATGAATACAGAAACTTGAGCATTCCGCTCAGTAGTGAGAAACTCCTTGTTGTGGGCAATGGAGGTCTCATCTGCTGACTTGGTCCGCTCTCAGGAAAGGTCTGCTGTTTGATTTGGGGCTTGCCATGGGATGTAGTGAAGAGATTGCTGAGGCTTCTATTAACCTTGGACTGTTGCCCTCTGCTTTTCTTCCATTGTGGAAGAAATGTTTTCTTCCATTTCTGTCCATAGTGGACACCAATGCCAATGCCATGGAAGACACTGAACTCACCAAGCACGACTGCATAGCTTTATAGGTGCCAACTGGAGGGTAAGGCTTGAAGAGGATTGGATGGATCCTGCGTCCACAGGTCAAAAGAAATTGGCATAGCTGTCGCTGACAGCATAGATTTAGCTTCTATGACCATGGGACCCTCTTGAAGACTGAGAACTGTTAGGAAGAGGTGAGATCCTCTCTGGCTTCTGCCTGAGTGGGCAAAAGCATCTCTGCTAAGAGGCTAGCCAGGCTGGTGAAAAGAGCTTTAGACTATGAATGCTGGGAGAGAGGGTGATGATCTGCAATCAGTGGAGGAAATGGTAGGCAGCACTGACAAGCAAAGGGTGCAAGCTAATGTGTTTAAGAGCCATGTAATTAATAAACCAGGGCAGAAGGGGACCCACCTGAGTGAATGTACAAAAGAAAGTGTCTAGAAGGGCACTAGTGGGGAATCTTTCATATTTCCTGGGATGTCAGCATTACTGAAGTGCAATCAAGTTTTTCACTGACTCTCTCCAGCTTGCTGTTGGTTGGGTATTGCAAGCAATTCTGGTCTGGATGATTACCAACATCCTTCTAAATTGAAAGAAACCCTCAGAACTGAAAGAGTTGTCTTTTAAAATGACTCTGTTTCTTGACTTAATTTCTCCCAGTTTTTATAAATGAAGAAAATCTACCTTAACATTCTTATACTTTTCATAAATTTTCAGCAGATGGTGAGAGTGGGTGTGTGTTTGATAAAACCCACATAATCTATTTGAGAACAGTGCTAAAAGAATAGTGTTGCAAACACCTAAAAAGCCTTTAGGTTAAATAATTTTACTCTTAAAAAGATCGTATGGGTGTTTTATTGGTTTAGGAGTTGAATGTTTAAGTTAGAAAAGTGACATTACCATCATTAAAATTATTTTATGTAACATGCAGTACCATTTTGATTTGGATGTGAATATTTCATGAAGTCCTATGTTATTAAGAGAAATATTCTAGATATTTTCTAAATATCAATAATTTTAAGTAAAGAATATCCATCATCCAATTACCTATAATCTGGGCAAATTGCCTGATAGGCACCAAAGATGTATTTCTTGAACTGGGGGTGATTTGATCTTCCCTGTGTTAGTTATACAACTGAAGCAAGAAAAAGATGTATTTGCACAAAGCCTAGAAAAAATCCTCTTCAGGTCAATAAACTAAACTATTTCTTCTAAAAGGTAACGTATATAAAAATGCAGCCTTATTTATCAGGTTGATAATGGTTTTGAATTTATTTTTATCTGTGTAGATTTTAGTATTTTTCCTTATTTACTTCAATTCATCAAACAAAATTGAAAAAGAGACAATGACTTCCCTAGACAAGAGCCCAGAATTTGAGAGGTTTGGAGGTAGATGAAATCAGCTGTGTTCAACCATCCTATATCTTGCTAAGATTAGTTCCCCATCACAAACAAGTTGCACAACTTATGCAAAGATTCTACGAGACATACAGGCTAGGGGGCATTTTGATGACAAAAACAATGTTTACTCCTAATTAAGAGGTAAGGATAACGTGTCAGTAATATATCGTTAGCTATTTGCCAGAATTAATGAACTGCAATAACTAGGGGGAGAAAACAGCATGAGGAGCAAGATCAGTGAAAAAGTAAATCTGTAACAAAGATAGTTAGAAATAATCATTTCCATGTAAATTAGAAAAGAATTACATACTGCCTTGAACTCCTTAGAATTTTAGTATCGAGTTGATGATTCAAGATGCAGAATTGTGAAAGTAATCAGAATTCTGATCTCTGTAAAGAGAAGTTTGGGGGAGTTAAGTTCATCTCAAAGTAGTATAAGAGGTAACAAGTCAAATGTATGAGTCAAAACACATCCTGTTTTGTATCTGCCAGCCTTGAAGAGAAGGTCTTAGCAAGTTATCCAGTAGTGTCCCATTCTAGTTCTCTCAAATTCATAGCTCAAAATCTACAGTTAGATTCACATAAGGTTTATCTCAATGGACATTTCTTAGTGTTTATAAAGAGTTCATTCAGAAAGTGCCAAGAGAGCAAACCTGAAGTATTATTTATCATTTGCCTGGTGCCTTACTCTTTTGAGCTGTGTGTGTGACAAAGGAAGTGATACAAGTACCATCCTCAAAGAATTGCGTGAGGAAAAAACACCTAGAGAACACTATGGGAGGACGGAGGGAGACAGGCTTTTTTTTTTTTTTTTTTTTCTGCTTTAATTGAGAGATCAGCTCCTCAGCTAGTCCATTCAGTCAAGAGAGCTATTCTGGTAAACAACAGCTGAAAATGTTGGCTTTTGTCTTTGTGGTGTATCTTCATATTCTTTGTCTTCATGCTAGTGAGGCATGCACAAAGAAAAGGCTTGAAAAGGTTGGTTCAGTGAGTCAACCCAAGAAATTGGAAAAAGACTTGGGAGGGGAGAAAAAAACCTCAAAAATAAGACTAGCATGCATGTTGAGAGGGGCTTCCATAAAACAAACTGAGCAGTAGGATATTCTGGAGCAGATCCTGGCTGGTGCCAAGGAAGGACTTAAGGGCGAGGAGCTGCAGTGTGCCCAAAATACAAGATAAATCTAGTGGAATGTTTTGCGAAGGGAATGGATGTGATCAGATTAGAGGTTTTGGAAGGGGAGGGGGACTCTTGTTTGTTTTTTGTTTTTAATAGAAGTAAAAGTACTTTCCGTTTTTGACTGTTATCTTTTGTTGTCTTAAAGTGTTTTGCCAGGGGATGCTTACTCACTGATTCTTGCAATTTCGAGGATTTGTTTCTGTGTCCCTCCATCCATCAGTCAAGCAGCAGCAGTTGTGAGACAGAGCGGGGGGGAGAGGGAGGAACAAAAAACAGTTTCTTCTTAGACAGCAGAAGGGGCAGCAAGAGGGGCACAGAGAACAGATGAGAAAACAGCTAACTCATTTACAGATTTTCTCATTTGAGGTTCTTGATACAAAAACATTCCTGGTTCTGATGTGCAGACTGAGGCTTGTCTATATATTTATAAAATTAAGTGAAGTGCAAATCACACTAGAAGATTTATGCTAACGGTGTTTCTAAAACACACCAAAATGAGTAGAATATATCACCAACTGCTTCTTGCATCTCTGCTTCTTCCTCAGAAACATTCCTAATAGTTAAACAGCTAAGAGAAAAGTCCAGTAGCAGAACCTAAGCCTTCTGGATCCAATATTGTACCTTGCCACAGATTACCTTAATGACCTCAGTTAGCCTTCTAGTTACCCAATCCTCATAGGGATAACAGAGACATCTAATTCAAAAACAGTGTTGCTGAAAACTCCTGCTTAGCTGCTCCTTAACCCTAGAGGTGCCAGCAGCATGTGAGCATGTTAATTTGTGGCTTTAAAAGTTCTCTGGGTGCCCTAAAGCTGTGATTTTGTGCTGTTTCCAAATTAATAGGATTTAGAAGTTTTCACCAGTCTTGTATTTACTCCTGGCTAGCAACTAGAGGGTCATCCACCTAAGATGGCTAAAGGGCTTTGTCTGGTTTTGAGAAAGCATCTGGTACACAGACAGAACAGTGATCCTCACAAAAACCAGCTGCAGCTGCTATGTTAAAGTGCAGAGAGAGGATGTGCACCATTTACACAGTAGCCCAATGGTTAGAGCTCTTGCCAGGACATGTGAAACCAAGATTTACTTTCTCTCCCTTCCTGAGGGAATTCAGCCTCTCATTACCCATCTCTCAAGAGTCATCTAATCTCCGGCTTAGAGCTTATTCTGGGTGGAAAAATTCTTCACCTCTTCTGTTGAAGCAGTGCTGCCACGTAGAAACAACTCCAGAGCCGTCCTCTGTGGAAGAATAGGAGGATGCTTAACTCCCACATAGGCTTAGGAAATCCCCTTTGGGAATATGGAGAATATTATGGGAAGCAAATGTTTCAGTATTAGACCTTGAGGACAGATGACAAATTTTAGGTTTCTATATTCCATATTGAACCTGCTTCAAAAGTGTTTTACCTAAATGGACTGCTGTGTGGCCAAATAAACCAAGGGTCCGGATACTGGCAGAGCACATTCAGTGTGAGCATTTTGATGAAAATATGCACGTATAGGGCTGAATCTTGATTCATGCCTCAAAATAATGAATATGCATGGGAAATAAGTTACCGTTTATGAGATCTACAGTACTATTTATTAATAAAATATTTATAGGCAAATTGAATGGATCTGACTTTGTTATAATAGAAAATGGAAAGTAAATATTTTTGTTTTTGTAGAACACTTTACAGCAGAAGAAATTTGGATTAGGTATTGACAGAGTGTCACCTGATAAAATGTGTGGTGAAGTTCGAACAGCAGATGTCTCACCCAGGGACGCTTCCCTGCAGAAACAGCAGGAACCTCCTGTACACTCACTTTGCCTGGCATTCATCTCCCGACCAGCTGCCAATTTTAAACTATAGCAAGTCTCTCAGTTTATAGTCCTTTCAAGCAAAAATCTGTTACATTTGGGGAAAAATAGCAATACTTATGTAAATCAATAATTGCATTGTATGTAATACAGTAAATCCATAACATGCCTAGAGTGACACTAACAACATCATGCACGGGCATGCTATCAAGGAATATGTAAAAGCAATTCATGTGCATTAAAGTCTGAATATGTCTTGTTCAAGTACTCATTTTGCTTGGCACAAACAGCCCTCTTTTTGCAACCCAGGGATAAATGTCGCTTTGTTTCAGCACTTTTTTTTCAATGGATCTATTTGCTGAGGCTAAATCCTGGCCTTCATTCACATCACAGTTCTGCCTACCTTTTAAATATACTACACAGTGTTGATTACTGATATCTGCCATCCTGCCTTTCGAGTTGCAGAGCACTGGCCAAGCAGCCATGCAGAATTTTGTGAAAACCTGGTTTCCCTTTTTAATAGGATTTGCAAAAATGGAGACAGATTAGAGATGATGATAAAAAAAGAAAATACTGCATGTCTGTGGAAGTCGTCATGAAAATAGTATTATTAACAATTCTCTTATTCCTTATCCTAATCACCTGGCTCTTTCCCTGCTTGAGGTTGTTTTTTGATCCTGTGTGTCACAGTGTTTTCCGGTGCCAAATGCAGGCACAATTTTTAAATCTTTCTCTCATATCCTTCTGGATAAATCAAAACTTAAAATATTCTTGTATCATTTTAAATAAATCCTTGTGCAGCACCTTAGGCTACTGAGAGATCCCAGAGCTGGAACAGGTGCAGGTAGAGCCAGTTGCCACAGCTGCTTGGTGATGTACACATGAGCACTTCCCTTGCCCATTAGAAACAGGACTGCCTAATATTTTTTCACAGGCATGTGAGAGATTTTAACTCTCAGGAATTAAGAGTCTGACCTGGAGGAGATTAAAACTAGCAATGGCAACATGTAAATTTTACCTTTGCCTATAGATATTATCATTCTCATGAGTTCCTTAAGATAGAAACACCTTTTCAAAGAATCAAGAGTATTGATGTATGCTTTTGGTGCATTTTTTTTTTAAAGGAATGGAAACAACACAAAATAAGGGAAGGTTTGGTCACATAATTTCTAAAAAAGCCACAGCTAAAATTCCACTTTTATATTGGAGATTGGCAAAGATAACAGGATGCCCAGTAATTTGGCTCAATTTGAGTAGTCTCATGCTTAATCCAAACGAAGAGCCTGGGTTCTGATTTTTTGGTTCCCAGTTTCTGCTAATCAATAACATGTTTTTCTTTTATTTTTATGAGAAAGCCCTCTACCACTCTTCTTGGAATTCAGAGGAAACTCAGCCCCCCACCCCCAAAGGCTTTTTAAACTCTCAGTTCTCCAGTTTTGAGCCTGGAAATATCACTGTCACGTTTTTCTGGATAAAAGTTGTGCTGAGTCCCCTGTAAGGTTAACCTCATTGCTTTTCATCTGAAACAAGACACTTCTATTGACCAGTAAAATTCATATAATTTCATCCTCTTCCTCCACCAGCAGCAAGTATGAAATTACTGAACCGTTTCTCCTTGCCCTCTTCTTCTAGCACCCATTTTCCAAATAGTGTGATTAAATTTTTGTTTTCAGATATGAATCTGGAAAGTAGCAAATAACATATTTAAAGCAAAACTTTAAAATAGCATAACAGAGTCAAGATAGCTTTGAACCATGCTGCTTTCTTCGTTGAGTTTCATCCTTTTTCTTAATGAAATTATAGAAGTGCTAAGCGAATTGCATTCAGCAGTTTATCAGTTGGACACCTGCCCTTCACCACTTGTAAAAAAAAGTATTGCTGAAATGTGTCCTATTTTGCAGGAGGTATTTGAAAGGTAATATTGGAGTAAGTCTGGTCACATTTTGATAATATAGGTGTCTCTGATTTCTGTCATGCTATTTTAAGCAGGTATTTTGTTACAGTTATGGGATAGCTATGATTTATGATCTCTTGATGATAGGTACAGATAGTGTTCATGCTGTCTTTCTTAAACCTAGCTTTTTCTATCTCTAACCACAGGGTTTTGCTCATTAGCGTGAGTTAGCTTGTCTTGCTGGACAATTTCTTTCCCCTCAGAACTATGAAAGGAGTATTTTTCCTTTCAAGGACCATGACAAGTAACCTTCTACTAGGCTTCATCTTGGTCACTCATATCCTTAGCACATGAATTTTTTTAGGGTGGGATTATTAATGTCTTCTTGCCCCCTTCTACTTCAATGTTTGGTCCAACTTCATTTTAGTCAGAAAATGTCAATTTTGCCCTTTTGGCTGGGATTTCTGGAGTTTTTCTCTGGGCTGGAACCTAGTGTCCCAGAGTCTAAATGGCCACAGTTCGCATATAATGATTTCGGTACACAGTAGTCGCTCTACCCTCGTTGTAGAATCAAGAGATTGCCTTGACTCTACTACCCATACATGAGCCACCTGTGCTAGCTCTTAGGTGTCAAAGTCTCATTGCACAGCAGCAGGGTGGCGCGTGTATTTTTGTCCAGGAAGTCTTGCATTACAGAAGACTTTTACACATATTTTGCAGGAAATTTAGATGCACACTGATCTCTTATCATTTAGATAGTATGCTCTACTTTCTTTTTGTTTAAATGAAGAAAATAAAGTGAGTTCAGCCTACATACATGAGTTAGACTGAAGAGCAGAGGAAAGACACAGAATTAGGCAAGCCACTGAGCACACTTCTACCAGGGTATGTCAGATATTTGGGTTATAGTTGAGCTCCCCTTCTAATCAGATACATCAAACTCATGCCTTTTCACAGCTCTTCAGAGTCTTAACATAAATATAGCTATATATTTATTTATTATGTATATGACTATATTAGTTTTGACAACATAATGTATATATAAATTGGGATTTTATGTGAAATAGTTATTATGAAATATGAAATCTGTGAGCCCAGTGTTATTGTTGAGACTGAGAACTATTAAAGTCCTACTAAAGATGTTTCTCCCCAGATCTCTCAAGTGGATTTAACCCCAGCCCCACTTTTGGGACCAGCAATGTGAAAATGTTTTGCATTTTTCCGTCACTTTTCCTCTAATTACTTGTTTCACACATGGAAATATGTTTACTGATTTTATTTGCCCTGGAGTCTGCCTTTTAATGTATTTATCTATCTATATTATTGATTTTTACATATCACTACAGAAAAGTCACTCTGAGTGTCATATTTTCTAATATCAGGAATTTGTGTGTTTTGAGTATCCAATATCTTCACATCAACAAGTAATTTATTTCAATAGGGACAGAGCCACTGAACATATCACAGTTTCTATGTTTGCATTTTGATATACTGATATGTATTAAAAGAACATGGTAGATCTGAACATGGGTGGATGACTTACACCTGCCTATTTATATTCCATTACTGACCAAAGAATAGAAGGCAAACTTCAGCAAATTATATGGAACCTGTTAAGTATGATTTTCATGAGGATTTTTTTAGTGAGGGTTAAAAATCATTTGACTTAAAGCTCTTTTCCATTGTCTATGCTTTATTCCTCAGGATATAAATCCATTTTGTAATTACTCCCCTATTCTTATCTCAGAAACTTTTCCTGACACACCATTCCATATGTTTATGATTCTCTGAATGAAAAAGTGTTCTCTGACAACCATTCAGATTTTTTTCCTTTAATTTCCATTTATGCCTTATTGTCTTACAATGTTCAACTGAAAATATATGTTGCAATATTGTATGACATTATCTGTATTACTTAAGATTTTATATAGCCGTATATCAACCAAATATCAGATAAATCTCAAGCTTCTCCTTTTTTTCCCTACATCTTCTCTTTCAGAGCAGTATAGCTAGTAGATTCAATTTAGTTTCTATGACAAGTTGACTTTAAGCATTTCTTCCAAACCTAGGACAGAATTCATCTACATTTTTGTTTGAGTCACTTTGAAAAAGTGGACATACATACATATTAAATATATGTATATATTCAGTTTCTTAATCCTTCTCAACAATTAGAAACATTTTTTAATTGCAAAATGTTTGCATTCAGCACTATTCACTATTGTTTAAGGAACTTCATAGGTTTACTAGCATCTGCAAAGGGAGAGATAAATTCAGTAGCCCATTGAATAAGAGCTTCAGGATTGGAACAACCCTATATAATGTTACCTGACTAATTTGCTGGACTTGCTAATAAATAACTAAGTTACACAAGAAAGGTATTCAGATGATTTGTAATCCTGCAATAATGGCTTCTAAATAGTTAAGATTACATTGAGAGATGAGAACCTTTTTCCCCTGTATGCCATATACCAGCAGGGGACAAAATCAATCTTGTGAAGGCTCTGATTACTTGTGCTGCAAGTTTCTTGTCAGCAGATTCAAAATGTGCAGTGGAATGAATCTTCTGCAAGGTAGAGGTGCTGTCTATCAGCTGGGCATCTTTCCTCCCCTCTCTCCCCCTAGCTGAACTTCCTGTGGAATATGTGGTTGTGATAAATTAGAAAAAGAAGAGAAAATACAAGATGCTGCAGCACAATCATTTTAATCCTCTACTGTCAATGCAGAGGAAAGGTGACACCAATTTTAGTGCTTTGGAGGTGAAAAATGTACCCTTGAAGTGGGGATGTGGAAAAGTTAAGGAACAAGTGGAAGAATGGCTTTTGTCTAAAATATAATGCTGTTGAACATACACAGAAATATCGCATTCAAAGGACAAGGTTTAAATCCATTAAGGGCTGTGATTTAGCCAGAAAAGAAAAAGGAGGGCAGAGAATAAATTTCAAGATGAAACACAGCCTTTATTGGAAAAGGTCCTCGAACCAATGCAAGCATTTCAAGAAGTTCAAAATCCAAATCATGATCTGAGCACAATGTCGGAAGCAGCCTTTCCCTTTTCAGTGATCCAAACCAAAATCCAGATCCAGTCTTTGCCAAACTTTTGTGTGTTAGTAATGGTGAATTCTTGGTTTTCTGCTTGAATTTTAATAAAGTGATCCTTAAGAAGTTGCTTACATTCTTAATGAAACTTTGATTATATAAGCTAAGAAAGGACCTTAATATCTAAAAGGCCAAGATAGATCACTTTTTTTAGCAGCACTTTCTTAGTGTTATGGAAAAGGAGATCATACCATTTTACTGTTTGGATGAGGAGGACAGACTCTTTCTAAGCAATTTTGATGCTTAGAGGTCCTACAGTCAGGTTCAATTTGTAGTGTGGAATTATTGCTGTCTTTGACTACGTTTAGTATTAGCCCCAGAAAGGAATTACAGGTTTAGAAGAAATACTCCCAAAAGAATGCATTTTACCCTGGAAAGCTTGATGAAAAGATTGTGAAACTTGGGACTACAGCTCATTATTAAAAGTCTACATCCCCAGGCCTGTCCGGTCAGAACAGATTAATGCTATGCAGCACTTACCATCTTGCACATTCTATGAGAATATTCATTTATGCAGTCTTCCAATAACCACAATAAAGGAGACAGGTGTCAAAGTGAATCCAAAAAATGAAAAAAGGCACAGAGAGAGGAAATGGTTCAATATGGATAGAAATATGATATTTGTTTTCCACTTTTGAATTCTACCCCCCAAATCATTTATTTCTCTCAAGATTTTACCCCTAGTGCAGCTCAATTTTATGAGCCAAAATTGCTGATTTTATAACTAGTGGCCTAAAATTCTGTTTGAAGGCAGGAAAAAGCAGGAAACATTTGGCTTTAGCAGTTATATCCCTTGTAGTTTAATTAATTGTCAGATTAGTCCATACTTTATGCTACATACTTATCAAATTCCCCAAAAACTAAGTTACTCCCTGCACTCAACTGAATTCTCACACTGCCCCTTACAATGGCAGAAAGATGTCAAAGTCAGCATAAGTAGGAAATCACTCAGCAGCAAAGTTAATGATTTTCAGAGATTCACACTGTCACTTCAACTCATTTTCTACAAAAAGGAGTGTAGAAAGGGAGAAACAATCACTGCAGTCTCCAGAGGTCTTTGAATGGGCTGGTTCATCGATCCTTCAGTGAACTGGTTGAGTTCTGTGGGAGGGGAAGTAAAAATGACCAGACTTTTTCATCTTTTCTAGTGAACCTTGGGACCTAGCACTATAGATATCATTGATTTCAGTCCAAAAAGAAGGTCCTGCTCTGTTTGTCTTTCTATCACCAGTGGCAAAATAGAGCAGCCATCAAGTGCTATCCTCTGCCTTGTGTGCGTCTGCACCAAACCTAAGTATAAATCATGAACTGGAAATTACTCTTGTTCAAATCACAGAATCACACAGAATCACAGAACGGTTGAGGTTGGAAGGTACCTCTAGGGATCATCGAGTCCAACCCCCCTGCTCCAGCAGGGACACTTAGAGCATGTGGCACAGGGTGGCATCCAGGCGGTTTGGAAGGTCTCCAGAGAAGGAGACCCCACAGCCTCTCTGGGCAGCCTGTTCCAGGGCTCTGTCACCCTCATAGTCAAGAAGTTCTTCCTCACAGGGTGATGAAACTAAATGAGCAGTAACTTGCAATAACATTGCCATCATAACATGCCTATGAGACAGTATTCCATTCCCCAGCTCCTCCTCCAGTTTCTTGTTGCATTTTTGACAGAGCAAAGCTAAACCCAGGCATTGCTGTTTGAATCAGTGCTCACCATCCAAAAGAGTGTGGTAGCCAGTCATCAAACAGAAAACTCCAGATCTTGATCCTTTGGGGTTTAGGTCTACAAGCATTGCTGAAGAGCTTTTGGAAATCTAGAGAAAGGCTTTTCAGTCATCTCCAACTGCTTCTCAGTGAGGTGTTGCAAGAATGGTTAAGCAGCAAAAGGTTAGAGTTGCAGAGTTACCAGCTTACTTGGACATGAACAAGACTTTTGTGTAGCCTTAGCTTGTGGCAGTGCTGCCTAGACTGAAGCTGCCCCTACACATGATAGAGAACAAGTTAGCTGCCCCTGCAGTGCCACCAAGAGAAGAAGAACAAAAATGAAGTCACAGTATAGATTACAGTAAAGGAAGACTCAAAGTTGGCCATTGCATTTGAATTGCAAAGTAGCAATCAATTAGTTTACCATTAATCAGATAATTTTGGGGATCGTGAATAATAGGAAATGAAAAGAAGAAATAACGAGTGGGATAATTTTCAGGAACCATCTCTCAGCTTTATAAACTAATCCTCCTCTAATGGCCCTTTTTAATGTAATTTATAGATTCATCATTACCCTTTTTGTATTAGTAATTATTTCTAAAATACCAAAGAACCATCTTTTTTTCAAGGTCCTTCTATGTGCCTGATTTACAGCTAAGCTCATGTTGGACTCTGTCTTTCTGAGGTTTGACATTTCAAAATATTTATAGCTCTTTTACATTAATGCCTTTCTCATGAATCTGAAGGTGACCGTTATTTCTTTCATCTTGTTGTAATTAAATGGGTCAACTATAGCTTTATTATTTCCACTATTTATCTGTGCAGCACATTAAAACTTTCAGATTAGCAAGTGATATTGAACATTTTGTGAATTACAACAAACAAATATTTCCTAAAACATAGGGTATACTTGATGCATTGGGTAAGAAATTGTTCCAAGCGAAAGCACAAAATCTTTAATATTTTATTGATCAGATCTAAACCTTCTGCCCAAAGTGGCAATTAAATTTCAATTAAACTGACTGAAAGCATCATATTAAATTTCAGCACTTTACGAGCTATCAGATAATGCTGCAGGACAAATCTTTAGTATGATCACACTCTTTTCAAATTATATTATCCTGTTCATTCACAATAAAAGTGACAGTTTTAGGTATACTTTCAATATTTCTTGAATATAAACCCTCTAATGAACACATTTTATTGCCTTTAAATCAATTATTATTGGATATTTTAATAAAGTGAATTGAGCACTTTGTTTTACACACTGCTTAGAAGTTATTATATTTTGCAGTCAGTATAGCAAAGAACAGTAACAGTATAATAGAAATATCCAAATACCTAACATTATGCTATTAATTTAATCAACTGTTTACAATGATGAATATGCTACATCCCATTTCACAACAGCTAATGATACAACATGTTAATTAATAACTGATTAAGTCTTCACAATTTGGGCCTCCCTTCCTTCAGTATAGCTCTTATGCAAACGAGATGAGCTTAAGGTAATCCAAGCAAAATTACAAGACTAAAGCACTGAAAGTGCTTTTAAGGTATCATTGCATATGAGGACCAGAATATTTTGCAGCTGCCTCTCCTTTTGTTCCAGGGGCTCTGTGCCCAGATGTGCATGTGTTGCTGTTTGGATCACCCAGAATATTCCCAGTTGCAGTTAAACCTAAACCTTAACTCAGGCAGAGCTGTCTCTTTCTGAGACTCGGTGTCTTTTTGTATATGTATATGTACATATACATATTTAAACATAAATAACAATATTAACCAGACTTTTTTATGCCATATAGATTATACATCAGGCAAATCAAACACCAAGACTGAGAAAGACAAATTTCATTTCACTTAGCAGATTGTTTGGAAATGTTGAACTGAATGAACGAGCTACCATTTATAAACAGAAATAGCATAGTGATGTTTGAAAGGTGCTTGTTGTTATGGGTGACTGGTTGAAAATAATTATCCACAGAAGAGACAGGTTATTTTCCAGATGGACTTTTGCAGAACTGCTTGTCCATTATGTGGGGGAGCCCCTGTATTTCAACCCCATTTTTTCCCCTCTGTAGATGCAGGTTTCAATGTAAGAGAGCAGGTAACAAGGTGCTTTTGGACAAGTTTTCATGCGGGCTAATCATCTACCATAAAGTGGTCTCTTATCTAGCAGGTTAATTTACTTTCAGAATCTTGCTCAGGCTTCTGGAAGACAGAAAGAGCAGGCCATGAGAAAATGCCCACAGTAGACAGGGTCCAGTTGCTGCCTTGCAGCAAACAGCTCCATCACGTCTAATTACAGCGTTCCATTGCATACTCTCTCCCTTTTAACATCATGCCATTCTTTCAAGGACCAGAAAACAAAATGTTTTCTTGCATTTGGAGAAAAATAAAAATCAATGAAGATAAATACACAGGGAGAAAAGCCCATTTGTTTAAAGGAATGTGTTTTTGTGCTTTACGTGCAGAGTTAACAATCAGAGGCAAGTATTTTGCTGATAAAGAGCACAATATTCCAGAGATTGCATTATTTCATATGAATAAGTATGTTTTGTTTATTTTTATCAGTAAACACTTCTTTTTCATTCTACTATGCTTCTCCCTTGGGAACAGAATGAAAAATTAGATGTGTAAGAAAATAGGAAAAAAAAATGTCTTTTGCAAAATAGCAAAACTACACAAAGCATTTGTCTGAAACCAGCCCTCTTTTTTTATTTTTTATTTTTTTTATTTTTCAGCACATGCAATGATGAGAGAAGTCCTGCAGTGGGTCAACCACTGCTTAAGGAGCTAAGTAAAGGAATTGGCCTCCAGAGCAAGCGTTCATGCTGTCTCAGCAGGCAAGGATAGTGTATGTTGCATCAAACACAGTCCGCTCAGCATGTTTCCACACTTCCCCTGACCCCTACACTTCCTGCCTCTGCTACCATGAAAGCATCGTGAAAAGGGGCTGTGCTAGCAGAAAGAGTGGGTCGGCCTGTGCAGCGATCGGATGCTCTCGGTTACACAAACAAATGAGCACAACCATTTTTCTCAGCCCAGTGTGCTCCTCTGCTCTGGTGCAAGCAAGGCGCTGGCTCCGGTTCCAGGGTTGCAGCTGATGGACGTGGCTGGAGGATTGAGCACACAGCGGGTGTCACACTGCGCGCTGACAGCTCCCAGGCTATCTCCCCAGGGCTCTCTGGCCTGGGGCCTTGCAGGGTTCCTTACAGCTCTGCTCCTCTAAGCCATGCCTCTCCTGCCGGGTTGGCATAGAGAACTACAGGTGACATCAGCAGACATCCACATACCGTGATGACCAGCAGCATCAACGCAATCAAGTACATGCATTTGGGGAACTGTTCAGCATGGGCTAGTTAATCAGCTCTGGAGAAATAAATTAGAGATCAACCTATTTTTGCTTGTGTCCAATCAACTCATATCAGCTGTCCATGGAGGGAACTTCTTTAATTCCTTAGACACTGGTTCCATGAGTAGCAGCTCTCTCTTACAACAAGGATACGGGCAGGGGAGACCAGTTTGATAGGGAAAAATCTTTTCTTCTCATGCCACCTGAGCCTTGACTATTTTTCAAATAGCAGAATCAAGCTCCATATGAGGGAAAGCTATGTAAATGTTGGATAGCTTCTAAATATATTAATCCCTAGATGTGGTCCTAAGAATAATTTTAGTTATGTTTTAATGGAGCTATTGAGTGATTTTTATCATTGAATTTTATTTGACTGCAGTGGAGCTCTGCAGGAAACTGCTAAGTTTATATGATAATGGCAAGAGAGAGGAAAGAGGTGGGGGGTGCACAGAAGGAAAAAGCTTGCCTTGGTTTGAAGGTAGTTTGCATTTTATTGAATCCTTACAATTCATTCTGGTGCAGCTCTGTCGTTTGAGCAAATCTTTTTGAATCTACTATACTAATCAAACTTTTACAGATTCTTCAAGTACATTTGAAACTGCCACTAAATCAGAAAAGCTGAACCGAAGCCAACTTCACTGTACTGCTCTTACTCATCTCTGGTGATATGTTGGATTTATTCGCAATGCCAAGAAAAAACTATGAATTTTGGTCAGCTGCATGCATGTGAATTTACATTTGTTCTCCAAAATTCATGAAAAAGACTGGCCTGCTGTTTTAGAACACAGCATACAATCTATCAGGCTCTCAATAAACTAGAGAATATATATGTGGTTCAACCTATCTAAAATGAGATGCAGCACTAGCAATATGGAGAGGCCCAGCAAGGCTAGCAATAAAAGTAGATATACAGTATCTGACATCAGATTGTTTCAAGCTTAATTTCAGTAAAGTAATAAGGTCAGGAAAAGAAATGCTCAGTGATGCACAGATTGATGCTATTAGATAGAGACTATGCATTGGCATCAAACAAACTCTTTTTTTTTTTTTGTCTTACTTTCATGGACAGAGCACAGAGATATTCAGCATAATCCTTACAGATTTATAACCATGAAGTGGACCAGGCTTAGCAGGGAGCGGTCAAGAACAGTACTAAAACTAAACTATATACCCATTTATTAACAACACCAGAGGGTATTATATTACTCTCATTTTCCAAAGTGAACATCATGTATATTTTACCAACACACACCAGAGTCGGGTGACACTGTGGACAGCCACTAACTCCAGAGAGAAGAATGCTTGAAAGTATCCCATACAATAACATTAGTCCAGTACTGGCACATTACCAATGATGACAGCAGTGTGAAGCATAATGAAAAGCTGATTATTTTCCTTTTTAAATGTTCTAAGAGAGGGAAAAAAAAAAGGCATTAATATTTTTGTGTCAACTTTCAGCTATCACTAAAATGAAAAGCCTCTCTTGTATCACCATTAACTGAAATTTTAGTACCCTTGGTTTTGGCCTGGTCAAATCTGAACATCACAAATGTTCAGAAACATGCACTTGGAACAATAGTTTCTATATTTTGGAAGTTCCTGAGTCTTTTGACCTCTCTCTGCTTTGCCACCAGGAGATGTAAAGCACAGATTTACAGACAGCCAGGCAGACTCTTACTTTTCATTTCTCTATTTTGCCTTGAAACATATGCCAAAAAAAAAAAAAAAAAAAAACCTCCATTCAGCTGATGATGAAATACCAAATCCTAGGGTTCCCTGAGAGTATATGCTTTCCAATTTAGGAAAGACCTAGTTTGAAAGGTGCAGTCCTGATTGCTTTTCTGATTGCCACATTTAGACACTGGCATAATCCCATTGATTTGCAGGAACTATTTACCATTTTCAAATGAGGGAAACCAGTCATTTTAAATGTATGGGATATTTTAAGATAAGAGCTACAAGACTTTGCCATGAAAAATACATCCTTGTTTACAGCAATATTGTATCTGATAAAAACAGATGTATAAATGTCTTTTTTTTCTCACATACTTAAATGATTACTTACAAATTAACTTCCCTGTTTTTAATAGTTACATCCTAAAGCCATTTTTGGAGAGGGGGTGAACATTACACATTCCTCTGTTTATATCCCATGTGTCTGTCCTCTGTCATTCTCTTTCTCTTTAATCTTGTTTGAGTGTACGGCTCACTCGTCCTTATTTTATTGACTCAATCACAGGCACACTGTCACTTTTTATAAAATGGTCACTGCAGAATCACATCAAGCAAATTCTTGATTCTGCAGTCAGTAATTTAGTGCCTTTATGGAATTGCAATTTCAGGGCTCACTGCTTGTTTTTCTAAAATGTACTTTAGGAATTAGTTACTCCAGCCACAAATCAGTTGAATTTATGCACAGTTGTAATACAGTTTATGGCCTCATGGTACATTGCTTCAAAAACAGCAGATGTGAAATTATGATAAATATAATGAGTGTTTTTTTGCCTGATCTACTGGAGTAGAGAAGGATCTGGAGCGTGTTTACCTATCCCATACAGTACATTTAATGTCTTAGTCAGGACTCCTGACAAAGGCTGATTAATGTCCTCATCTCTTTTATTAAAGATAAGAGTAGCACTGCAGTCAGGAGATAGAAAGCACACCATAAATCTTCGTAAAATGAGCAGTCAAATAATCACTCATCAGAAATAAAATCTACATACATTAACACTAACACTCAGCCTACCGTGCACGCAGCCATAAAAAAAAAAAAAAAAAAAAAAGCAAGAAGAGACGGATTTCCGGAAGTTTTAATTTCAACTAGTTCTTTAAGTTAAATGTTACAGTTCCCGTAACCTGGATGCAAAAGCTGGCATTTAAAAGCACATGTGAAAGGACCAGATGCCTCGTCATTACATTAAGAGCATGAAGCAGGCAACAATTAAGCGATTCACTGGGAAGACATAATGCTGATCTATGCTAGCAATTAATCACAGAATACATTAGACAATGATGGGTGACCTACAAATTTTTGACAAAATAATTTTTCATCATGTTGGCGATTTCTTAGCCTAATATGCCTGCAAGGCACAGAGTCCAAACCTGTCATTTATTCCATCTCTCCTTGACAGGCGGCAACCTGTCTTCCAGACAAAATGAACATTATCTGTGCTCACTAGACATTTAGTGCAGGGCTTAGCTTATGACTAATGATAATAGGCAGACAGAAATGTTAGAGTCTGAAATAATGTTCTCTTTGTTAAAGAAATTTCTTGAGGTAGAATTTTTTTTTCCCAAAGACACGCAAAGATAAAAACTGTTTTTATCTGATATTTTAATGCAGCTTTAAAAAACAACATTTCATTTTCACCAAAATAAACAGAAAGAGAGCATGTCTTTTTTCATTTGCATCCCATAAGAATTCATGCTACATACTACAAGAATTCATGCTTTAATTTGCTCACATAACATGATCTGAAATAGAAATTTCAACATATAATTAAGAAATAGTTTGGGTTTTTTAGACTTTCGCATTAGGTTTTGGGGGGTTTTTATATTTTTTTTGTCAATTTTACCTTAGTGAAGTAAATTAAAACATTAATTTTTACCTGATAATAATGTAACCAAAACCCTGGTCATATTATTATCCTCAGTCTTGAACATTTCTAGATGTGGCTGGAGCCCAAATCCACTTTGATAGAATTACCTTTAGAAATGTAAAATGAAGAAAATATTTGATTTATCCACACTGAATTTTAGACTTCATCAAAACACTGGTGTTGTACATTTGGAGATACTTATCAGTCAGGAGAATAAAATCTAATATAATTTATAATTTTGGTCCTACCAGTGAGACCTAGCCAGCAGAGGACCCCAGGTGCCAGGAGCAGAGGACACAACAGATGACCATGTGTATTGCCCATCGATAGGGTGAACTTTCAGAAGCCAAGCCTTGACTGAGCACTCATTCAGCTCTAATCATACAAAAGCTCCAGTCTTAAGCATTTGATCCATATTCTGCACAAACATGTTAATAGGCCATCGACATCCCAGAGGCTGAAGAAATAATTTTTTGCACCTTTCGCACAGATTTAAGTTGGGCACATACTTGAGGTTTGATTTGAATCCTACTGAAGTCCTGGCAACGTTTCTACTGATAAGGGGATCAAACCAGTTAAGAGGACAGTTTTTCTTAGAGAGATTTAGAGGAACAAACTGATTGAGTAATTATGTCTGGAGACTGAAAGTGGGTATAAATAATACACCATTTTGAATAATTATTTCTATAAGACCTAATTTTTTATAAAGTGTGATTGAGATTTTAGCCAAAAAAAAAAAGAAAGAAAGAAAAAACACAACCTTCAAAATATTTAGGTTCTTTTACCTGATAAGAGTTCAACACCATTTATGAATTTTCAGTGGGACTGTAAATCAGAAGATTGTCCTTCACATAGAACTCCACTATCGGGCTGGAAACAACCTTGAATAAATATATTTTGCACTAAGACTTTTCTATTGAGGATGAGGTTCATAGATAGTATTCATTATTTTGCTATCCTGAGGAGTGTGATATGAGGAGGTAGGAAGGTCAGGAATATTTTGACCAATACTCTTCTGATTTTGACTGGAATTGCTGCCAGTGTTGTCCCAGAGGTCAACTCTTACATTGTTAGTCAAAGAGCAAAAAGTTGTGCTAATTACACGATCTCTAAAAAAAGCACTAAATCGAGTGAGTTTTTGTTATTGTTTTCTTAAGCAAATTACAAAGGAAGTATGTACCAAGTACCCTGAAATCTGCAGGAAAAAAAATAATGGGAACCTTTTCTGTATTTTGTGTTATGTTGTCTGAAAGAGTGAATTACCCTTTCATCTTTTAAAAATACCAAAGGTTTCCAGTTAAAAGAGTAAGGTACACTGACTGTGAAAGCTTACATTTAAATACCTATCTAATCTTTGGGTAACAAATAACTTCAGTGGCCTCAAATTCCTCATACTCTCTGAACATCCATTTCACGTCTTCAGAAATAAATACGAAAAAAAAATCAGATAATCTTTTTTCCATAGTATGATTTGGCATCCTTTATTTGTATTGATTCATTAGCCCCAGTTCTGCAAGGAACACAAAGGAATAGCAAAAAAAGACCTCAAAATCATTGCAATATTTATAAAAGGAAAACATTCTCTCTCACCATGAACCAGTTGATCCAAATAGTGGTCTAGTTCCTAACAGGAAGCAACTTGCTGTCTCACAAGCTAAAGCCAACAACTTTCTTGGAGTCTGTCATTAGAAGAGTGCCAACAGTTACTGGGCAGCTTGGCAACAATAGAACAAGCAGCTTTTCAGGCATATAAAAATATACTGGGGAACACATCTGTGCATCTAGAGACAGTTTTTTTTTATGATGCTGCTTTCTTTTAGAATAATGACTTCATTATAAACATTTCCAGCAGTTTTTTGTTCTTCCTTTCACCACTACCATTTTGAAAGTTTGAATCATTACTAGACTCTGAATTTCCTGACTATCTTGACTTTGAAGTCAAGATGTTCCCGACTTCTACAAAGATAAATTATCAGCTTTTTAATGTTATATAGAGCTGTAATCCCTCTGAAAACATCTATTCAACTTCAGGAAATTGAAGTTTAGCTCTAAAGATGAATATGGTGTTTCTAGAGGGTAATCTCTTTTGTACCCTTTGATCCGCCCAAGTCTTACTGCAGTCGTATAGCTCGTCCTCTTGCATCTTCATCCCATTTGTTTTTCACTTGAACTCCTTGGATGGTAGCCCAAAGGCACCATTCCTGTCATTTGCCACTGCCTATCATAGTCCTTTTGCTTAGATAAGCTTCCATAAAACATACCCCACTGGCTTTCCTGAACACTGAATGCTTAAATTAACCTGTTACCTTGGTCTCTCAACATATTTTGGATATGCTTTCTGAAGCCAGTCCTAATGCTACACTGTGAATACTCAAGTTCCTGGTGTCATTCAACTAAGAACAGTAGCATTTGAAAGGTTAATACAGTTTCATTTTTCATGTAATTATAAAAATTTCTTTGAGAGGAGAAATGGTGATACAATCTTACTAGCTTTGTGTATTCTGATTATCTGAAAATGAAGTAGAAAATCTGCACTAAATATTAATTTTGAATGCAGATGGAGAGAACAAAAACTAATTTGCTATTACATTTCCTGCTTTTACATCAACACAAAGTAAATTCAATTTTTAATCAAAAGAGCAAAATAACCTTTACCCCTCTTTAATTACTGCATGGAGATAGAATTCTAACTACTAGGGAATTTTCTGAAAATGAAAGTAGATTGTCAGTAACTGATGATAATACCACAAGTCTCATTCTCAGTGTGCCCACATTGCTCTAGGAAAAGAAATAGTCACTATCAATCCTGAATATTAAAGTGCATAGTCTGGTGCCTCTTTAAGTTCTTGAACTTAAAGATTGAATTTCAGCGGGATTTTGGCATGCTTTTCTCCTTTTGATACTTTATTCTACTGGTCAAAACTAATACTGATGTTCTAGCTACAAATGAGGAAGCCACTGTAGATCAAAGAACATTTGGCCAAGGGTTCAATTCAGAAACATTCCAGCTATCGTGCGTGAGCTACTGCATTTTGCAAGTTGAAGTTCTAAGTTAAGGTAAAGAACAGCTCCATATACGACACATTCCAGAAACCAACAAAAACATGGCGTGAGCTATATTCGAAGGGAAGAAATGGACTTTATCTCTCAGAACAGATGAAGGCAAGGAAAAGAGGATGCCATTTGTTTAAGGATCAGCTGCTGAGAGTCCAGTCCTGCTTTTCCCACATCACCCAGCAGTCCGAGGATCATCCTTACCACAAGTTACTGTTATTTTCCCATTTTGGTGACTTTTCGGCAGCCTTTCTCTACTGAACTCCAGCCAACTCATTCATGTCTCCTCCCTTATGAAGCCACTTGCATATTTGGTAACACTAGCAAGGTCAAGTGCAACAGAGCTGTAAATATCGGGCTATGACTGGGCTGAAATTTCAGCTGTCTGTTCTTCCCAACAATAGGGCAAGGAAAATGAGAAGCCTTGGAAGATTGGAAGGCCACTGGATGGGCCTTGAGGGAAAGATACCAATTACAAAAGACTATTCCTGAAAGATCCATGAAAAACAGAGAAAAGTTTCATAACCCTCATGCCAAAGCAAGCTGAGAGATCTGGCATGGCTGGCTTGGATATGAACCAGTCTCTAACTGTTGCTACCATTATTATATGTCTCTTTTTTTTTTTTTTTTTTTTTCTGGTGTGTGTGTGTATTACTCTCAAAAGCTGGTAGAAGAAGGTGATATACAGATCTGAAAAGATTTAAAGTTAGCTCTGGGATATCTTATGTTTTATTTTGTTAGAAAAAAATACATCTTTTCTATGATTAAGATTTCATTAGTTTTATATGTATGTATGCATACATACACACACTAAATGTTCTACTTCCTCTCTTTACATAAGTGATTTATAATATTTTCCTCGCTTACTTTTCTCTAGATATTCTTCTGCCTTAGAGTGGAGGGGAGATGGAAGCAAAATTGGCGAAAGTGTAAGGATTATTTAAGAGCTGAGAGAGCTCTGTGGAGAACAATGTGAGAGCTGAGTGTGTAAAATCAGACACAGACTAGAATCCTGCTAGCGGTGCATGCAAAGATTATATGTGCTTGTTATCATACTGGTGGAAGAGCAAATCAAGGACATCTTGTAGACTATGAAATAGCTGCAGTGGCTGTGGGCCAATCATGTCATAAACATGAACCTATAGAACCTGAACTGTCATTTATTTTATGTCAATTCACACTCTTACTTATTTATTTTCCAGAAGCGAATACAATGGAAACAATAAAAGGAAGACTCAACTAGCAGAGGTCTCACCTCTATTTTGTATAATTTGCTGCTTAAAAGCTTACAGAGTAAAACATGTAAATATATGCAGACCTGAGAGTAAGACCTCAGTAAGGAAATTACAGAGTATGGCTGGGGAAACTATGGGCCATAAACAAGAAAAGCACTATGGCTGCTAAGCACCTAGAAACCTGCTATAAATTGTTCTGAGGTTCTGCTTCAGTGGATTTAGTATTCGGGGAGAGGTTGGCTTTTGGCTACATGTGGCAGGGAATTCACTAGGGCAGGCGATTGCAGGAATTCGCGCTGTGCCCAGCCCAGCTGCAGCTCTCGGTGCTATGAATGGGGGGACCTGTCAACGTTATTACCCAGCCCTGGCATGCATATTTTCCTTTACAACAGCACGAATTGAAGAGAGAGGTACTGGAAATCTCATAATGATGCTGCTGCTTGTAAGATTTCCACTCCAATGTTTCCAGTGCTGAACAATTTCAGATAAGACATGTAATCATTTCAAGTCACATCCTCTGTTGATGTAAATTAGCCTAGCTCCACTGGAGTCAATTAAGATACCTCCATTTTAAAGGATTTCTCCCTTAGCCTTGAGGTGTTTATCCACACCTTACTTTTGAGATTCTGAACCTTTTAATTTAATTTTTGGATTAGTTCCTCTCATTAAAGGAGTCTGGACAAGGAAAGAATTTTGTATGCCTGTGTATTTGTTGGAGCTTATTACATGCTGTTTTGAAGGGTGGAAAAGTGAAGACAAAGAAGCTTAAAAGCCAAGCTAAACATATAGGACTAAAGGAGAAAAGTATAGGGTCAGATATTTGAATGGGCTTGGAACCTATTTAAACATCCATAAGAAGTGGCCAGACTTTAAAGTGCCCAGAGGAGCAAGCTGGCGGGGAAACACTCTTAAAATGCATGACTTCAATCAAATTCAAAGTCAGGGACTTCAGAAAGGCTCTCTTGTCTGCATCTGCAGAGAAATAGGGCTAAACTCCTTTCTGCCTTCAGTCTTAATGATTTTCTAGAATAATGCTTTGTTAGTGAACTCCATCCCGGTTCCCCACAGCACAATTCCACTTTTCCTGAGCCGAGACAATGAAAGACTGATCAATTCTTTGCAGCTGACTCAGCATTCCCCCACTGCCCACCCCTACTTACTGTGGTCTTTTACTTAGCTGTGGTCTTTTCCTTGGCCAGGAGATAGCTCTTCTCATTGCAACCTTTGGCCAGACCTGTATGTCTTGCCATGCTCTCTTTCACATATTTTAGAGGAATTTATGACTATTTTTATCTCAGAAGTTTTGAATGACCGTGTCTCAGTCTACTAGGTGTGTGCTATGCTGAACCTTCAGAAGATACAGCCCTCCCTCATAACCCTCCATTCGTAAATTAAAATCCTCCTCCTTTCATACAGTAAAATAAAGAAGAATGTGGACTCTGCCAGCTCAGGTCAGTCATGTGATGGTGCATTTATGCTAAATTTTCTGTTGTATTTTATTTTGAAGTTTGCAGTCCTTTGCAAGATACAACAAAGATAATCCTTCAAGTGTGGCTGGTAAAGAAGTTCCTGAGACAATAGTTGTAGGAGGAGCATGAACTGCTATACAAATCACAATGTGATTAATACCGTCTAGTGATATTTACAATTCCTCAGCATTTCATTACTGCTTAAAGAAAAACAGTGGTGTTTATGCTATGAAGATATGTGCGACTAACAGTTAGTAAGCTGCTGTGACAAACAAGACAAATTTTGGCACACACGAACCCCTTCATTTTTCTGAGTAGTAATATTTCTGGCACTGGCCTGACCTATTTCTTCCCCAGTTTGGGAATTTAGAATACCAGGCTATGCTTTTGTCAGTTCCAGCTATGATGCCATCAAAACTGACCAACCACGGTAATCACCTGTCACAAACAAAACCTCCTCAGTGATCTGCCGAAGGAAAAGAGAAAAATAGCTACCATACAGCCGACCCAGTTAGAAATAACACAATTTAATATGATACCCAAAGTGGCATAAATGTAAAGGTAACCGTCTTGTGTCTGAGGCAGTTGGACTTTGTGTGGTTGTGGACCACAACAACAGCTCTTCATGTTTGGAAGGGGAAAGGTTTAGAGTCTTCTTCACAATATACGGACAGGCAAACTGAACGTGTGTGTATGGCAGGCCCAGCATACCATACAGGATCCCTTCTGTTGAACTGACATCACCAACCAAGTTTGGAAAATGTGTTTTGCGAGCAAGCAGATTTGCCCATCGTTTTTACTTAGGTTTTTGAGCAGCATCTAGACAATTACACAAGATGCTGGCTCCTCCGCTCTGGGCTAGGCTGATGAAAACCCAATCTAGCCTGCCCTTGTGCCTAAAGGTGGCGAGAAGTGACACTGTGCCTCCAAAGTAAATCCATGTGAGGGAATGCAAAGGGTAGTATAGGCCACCAGCTGGTAACATTGGGACTGACTCTCCCACTCTCTGCCAAGGCACTCCTTGGCAGAGTTATCATTTATAAAGTAGTGCCCCTGATTGTCTTAATAAGTCCTGATAAATTTTATAAATAATATTTTGCCAAAATATTAACAGGAGTGTGATACTGCCTGTGTAGGATATCTTTTTTGTCTTTTGCCCTATAGGTGTTTTATACTGTTTCAGACAAAGAAACTGTGACTCATGTAAATCAACTTGATTTCTTTTACGGAAATGGAGTATGCACAGTATAATCAGCTTTGATTCATTTGTTTCCCTTAAAACGGGTTCTCTAAAATATTTGCAAAAGAGACACAATTTTCCTAAAGGGTCCAGATTATCAATGCTGCAAAAAACAAGTCAGTCAGACACTACATCAGGCATAGAATTATGGTATGTGTCCTAACAAAATCCTGCAAATCATACCACACATTATACTGGACTCCTGCATATCTGAAATTCACTGTTCCCCAAGCCACCTACCTACTGTAATCACAGTATTGTACAATGTGTGGGTGCACAGCCTTCAGCCTGCCGAGATCTGTTTCATGAATCCCAACGCATACCAGATACCAGACTGGTAGATTACTATATCTGTGTTCCTCTGCCTGTCACAGTGATTAACTGATTTAATACACAGTTATAGGATTTAGGCTTAAAAAAAAATGAGAGGAGAGGAGAGGAGAGGAGAGGAGAGGAGAGGAGAGGAGAGGAGAGGAGAGGAGAGGAGAGGAGAGGAGAGGAGAGGAGAGGAGAGGAGAGGAGAGGAGAGGAGAGGAGAGGAGAGGAGAGGAGAGGAAAAATAGTCAGGATGTCAGTACTAAGCTTTTATTCATCCTAAACGGTGGCGCCAGAACTATTTGCCTTTCCAAATTATTTCAGCATATCCTTACGTATGATAGTGAGTTTTCTGCTAAGAAACAGAAATAATTTTCCTTAGCTTAATTTTAAATAAGCCAATAAATAAATAAATCTTTTAGAGGGTCTTGAATATAAAATGGCCAAGTCACCAATAGTCTACAATAACTTTCGGCGGGACCTCATATTGTATGGCACTAGATCTTTTTGTTTGTTTGTTTCAGCATGCATGTACAACGATGGTAAGAGAATGTTCCATTTGAAAAGTCAAATACTCAAATATGAGAAAAATTAGAATTATTAAGGCAATGCATGCTATGTTAATTCAGCTTTCTTGGACATATTCATTATGATAAAGGCTTTAATTACAGGATACCATCATATGCTTCCCTGAGACCTCTGCCTTATTCAGTGCACAGGATGGACGAATGCTCACTTAATGAGCAGTGATCCAATGTAGTTTTTATTCTTATTGTTCAATGTGTGGCCTCAGGCCTTATTTACGGCATATTATTCATATCCATCTCTGGAGACAGAATTCTTAATTTTCTCATGGGTTTTCCTGTAACTGTATCTGAATCTTCCCAAATATTTATTATTTGATTTTGACAATATCCTTGCAAGATGAAAGAATGCTTATATATTCTTTCCTTTGCAGCATATAGAGAAGTAAGACGCAAAGGTTAAATTTGTTAAAAATCTGTTTTTTAAATAACCAATTTGAGATGCTTAGGACCTAATATTTCAGACTGTGTCACAGAAGTCCCTTTGCATTTTCAGAACTACATTTTCACTGCTGTTTGTTATGAGTACCCAGCAATTTTTCCAGTTCAGCCTCAGAGTTCTAGCCTAAGCATCATAAAATGAGGAGCACACAAGTAGTAGCCAACTGTATAAAACATGAGGATCAACAACACTCTGGATCTGGCAACAGCAGCAAATAGAGAATCAAATTCTTCGGGTTAGATGGTTTATTTTTGAGGTAATCTTTTTCTTTCTCCATTCCCTCATCTTGCTCACCACACAACTTGTGCAACAAAAGAGATATTCTGCAAGCAGTAGGACCCTTAATAACATAAATCACAGTCTCCCAAGCATAGGGCTGTCTGACACGCTAGTTTTCTCCAACTCTGGAATGCACAGATTCAAGAGACACTGAATCACCATACCTGAGGTTTAACCTGATATCGTTTAATGGTCCTATTGATGTCTGTGAAGCCTCGGAAGAGTTTTTTCATCTGATCAGCACTAATGTTTCCACTGGGAAATGCACACATTATAGCTTCTGTCTTCTCCTTCTACCTGTGAAAGTTGAACCAAGCTCTGTATAAGGCTCTGAAAATATTGCATCCACACTGCTTCTGCTGTATTGCCATTTACCTCTTCACCCCTCCACTATTATCCTGAGATGATTTCTATACATCCTGTATGTGAGGGGTCTTCCTCTCTGCTGTATCTAGCACATGGAGTAGTTTGTTGCAGTTGTACCAACACTTCATCTCAAATCTCAGCTCATTGACTAAACATCTAAGTTCAACTCTCCCTCTGCCATCATTCATCTGTGTAATCATATTATTTAATTCTGGAAGGTCTTTGGGGATACAGTTTGTGTGAACGAAACCTTCTAAAGTCTTGAACCATATAATCAATAGCAGCAATGTGGTTTTCCTTGAAAGCAATACTTTAACCCCTCTTGTATGGCAGATTAAGAGCTAATGCCAACTGCTGACCTCTTACCTATTTGGTACAGCTTGTCATGATTCTTAAACCACAGCATATACCAAGTATGATAAATACATTTTCCTGAAGTAAAAGCTCCAGTGTAGCACTGTGAAATGAGAAATTCAAATAGCAAAATATTGGATATACTTTGTTTAGCTTAGCAATATAGCAAGTACATATGACAACAATAATCACATCACTGTCAGAGGAAATGTGATACCCAACAGCAACTGAAATCTACCATTTAAACGTCGAAGGAAAGGCACCTCTTAATTCATATGACCGTTTATTCCCAGGCGTGAAGCCATATCTCAGCCACTGACCAAATGGAATTGGAAAGGGGTTTACAATTTGACTAAAACACATGCTGATGATGGACAATTTATTCATTAATAAAAACTAATAAATCCCCCCACGGGAAAGAAATTCTTTTAATTTTCCCCTGTCTCACTATGGTATAGAAGAGAAAACATGGCTTTTATGAAGTCCTTCTATCCCATCATTATTTTGTGTTTATGCAGAATATTTTACTGATCATATTTTCATGGCCCATATATCTTGGCTCTTTATTTTGTTACTATTTGCTAAATAAATTGGAATATACAATTAAAATAATAGAAATCTATCAATGCCACAGAAGGCACGGTTAGAGTTACTCCTTGTCCTCATAGCACTACCAGACCCAAGCAGAAGTCAAACAGGTATAATCTGCTAAATATAGAGGGTTGTTCAAGGTGGACATGTTCCAGAAAATATGCATCACTGAGGCTATCATGCTTAATTATGAGGCTGTATTTCTTAAGAATTACAAACTCCCTTTGAAATCATCTTGTCACCTTTTTTAAATGTTTCTGATATTGTTACTCTTGTGGAGTATGTACCCATGAAGTACAGCAGGTTAAGAACAGTCACTAGAGGTGGAATTCAGTTGCCTGCACAGTATTTACTGATGCTTTATACACTGTAGATAGTGCCCTTACCTCTCCATAAGGATGATTCTCCTAAAGATCCTCTGGTTTATCTCCCAGTCCCATACGGATGAACTAAAATGTCACCAAGAATCTGTGTATAGGTAACTGATTTCCATCCTACCTGCCTTGGGTGAAGCGTCTTACTTTGCTCTTCTTTTGAGTAGGCCATGTTTCTCCAGATCACTCTGGAGAACTATACATTAAGAATCAAAATTTCTCTCATAAAGTTGTATACAAATGGGAATCTCAGCAATACACATCCTTAAGAGTGAAAAGTCAAACTGCAATTTGATGGTCCTGGAAAAAAAAATGTACTGCTACTATATTGTACTCTCTGCATGATTTTCATTCACCAAACTGAAGAAACAAATAAATAATAGTTATAAAAAACGAACTAATTCCTTTAGCACCTCTCCAAGGAGTCTAAGTGAATCTTTGAGTAGGTCTTGGCTTGAACAAGTGAGCAATAACTCCTTTGACATACCTATCCTATGTGCTTGTTAAGGTTTGATCCTGCTTGACTGAGCCAGCTGTTAAAATCACAGATGGTTTCCAAATTACCATTTGAGCTCCTTTGAACAAGCTCTGCTCCCTGGTGCTGCTGCCCTTTGGAGTCATGCTACCAGAGCTCCGCTTCACGGCTTTTCAGGATCCTCTTCCATTTCTCCACCAGCGTGCACCCAGCTGAGCAGAAGCAGGACTCCTCAGCTCTACTCTGACATGCCCAATCCTCATTATAGGAACCAACATATATTTAAAGATCAGCAAAACCTTTTGTTCCAGAGGCATTATCTACAATGTTGTGGTTACTATATTTAGCTCTATTTGTTTACCTACTTACTTATTTGTTTTTAATGTATTGTCAATACATTTTAATGTCAACCATAAACAGCCACTGCCGGCTGTGCTGGGCATTAAATCAAAAAAAAAGGAAGACATCTGAGATGGAGTTGAAGAACCTGAGGCCTTCTGATAAAAAAGCTCAGTATTCTGTCTTTAACAAGTCTCTCCCTAAAAATAGCTTGTGGTCTGTTGCAGCAATCTCCTTTATCTTAGATATTTATCATAGTTATTAGCTTGTGCTAACATAGGGCATAAAAGTACAAAAATAGGATACTTAGCATTGAGAGAGTTACTCTAGTCACCAGATAGCCGTCCCCACCTCTTATGGGCAGGGTTACGAGCAGGCACGTCCAGCCATATGGCAGGGGTCTGCATATGTTGCCTCCAATGGCTGTTCTCACGAATCTTACAGAAATGAATGAGCTTACTTTGCAGAAGGGAGGAGCATTCACTTCTCCCTCGAAAATCCACCTGTGACAATTAGACTCTGAAAACTTGATTATGCAAGACACAAAATACCCTTGCCTCACTCAGAGAAGCTTTCTAAGTAGATGCTTAAAACTGCCAATGTGGTGTTCATCTTCTTAAAAATACACTGAAGTACTTTGGTGGATCATGATGGAGATCTCACTAGTTTGTAGGAGTGGGCAAGGGATTATGACTTGAGCAAAATTAAGAGAGTCAAAAATCAGGACCCCACAGATTAGCTTGAATACCAGGACTACTTCATCTCTTTTTTTCCACCTAGCAGAACATAACCTACTAGTTCCCTCTGTCATCCCTGCTACACGTTTCCCAAACAAAAAAACATTCTTACCTATTTTACTTTATTTAAATATTCCAGTGGCCGTTCTTCCATGTCTCCTGTCTATTCAATGCAAGTGAAAACCGTAAAATGAAGTTGAGTAATTCTGGCACCCAAAGAAAGTGCAAGGAGACACTTTTGAACAGCCAGAGGACACAAAGGCACTGCCATATTATACTCTTTGTCATTCCAGTTTTAACAATAACAATAAGTATATTAATCACCAGCACCACTAAAGTCTTGTGTGCAATTAGCATTTCAACGCCCTCTCCCTTTGCCGGGGTGGAGCGGTTGCCTCCATTGTGTGCAGTGCTTAATTGTGGAGCAAGAATGGACGGCTCTGGGGTTGTGCTTTGGAAACGGGTGGTGGTTCAGCGGGTAGAGGCAGGCTCGAGTTTCTTTGTTTGTTTGTTTATTTGTTCCTGTACTTGTACTTCTGCTGTGTTAACTCATGGAAATTGCTCAGGGACAGATTTAAATCAAAGCAGACAGTTTCCATTTTTGCTCTGTAACTAGTAAGATTTGTTTAAAACGTGCCGCTGCTGGAACATAAGGCATGTCTGGAATGTTTGTTTACTTGCTGTTCGGAGCATGTGCCCTTTTGTTAGGAGACGAGGGCTTTCTGCGGAACAAATCTCCAGTGCCAGTGGCTGAGCCTCTTTAAATAATAGATAATAATTATGCATTGCGATGAGTTATTCTTTTTTTTTTTTGTCTCTTTTTTTTTGATAAAGATGTGTGTATGTTATTTAATGTAAGAGCTTCAAATATTAACCTTTTGTTTTACTGGTCTTTTAGAGACATCTACGAACTGCGCAAGCACACACATGTAAATGATTCCTAGGATTATGCCTCAGCAACTTGAAAATGTTTGTATTTCTTCTGTGTTGCGTATATTTTGCTTACCCAAGCAGACAAGTCCTTTCTGGTTAATCCTGCCCAGTTCTGTGACTTGACCATCCCATGGGGATTTGGTGCATGGAGGTTATTTGTTCTATTAATCAGGAGGTTCCTAAATTCTAATCCTTGGTAAAGCACTGGATTGCCATCTGACCTTGGCAAGTCACTTGACCTCTTTTTGCCTCAGTCAATCCAGCTGGAAAATTGGGTAAAAAGCAGGACTTTACTGAAAACCAGATGCTGCATCTGAGATGAGATTCCCTTTGTAAATAATAAAGCAAATAGAGATAGAAAAAGGAACTTTTGCAGAGAACAGCTTTCTGGACTTCACTAATCTTTGTTACATTTTACATAAGCCTCGTTACGTTTTACATTTTGGTAGGACATTCATCAAAATGGCTGGCTTGACAAAGCAAATGTGTATGCTGGTGGGTGAATGGTTGATGCAACATTTATGCAAGGAGTTTTGTTTAACTTGAAAGGCCACGTATCTTTCTTCATTTTCTTCATTTAGCCAATTTACATTGGCTTCCTCCTCATGTAGGAGGAATGAGGTAATGAAGGGACTTGACATAGACACCATATACGCCTGAGCCAGCAACACGCCACAGGCCAGATTCTCTGGCCTGCTCTGCTCTGCCTTACTGTTCCTATGGGAAAAGGGAACAAGAAGCAGCCAACTCTTCTCTCCAGATTTCTCCTGACTTGAAGAGGCAAAAATGCATTTTGCTGAACCATGCACCCTTGGATCAAAGGGGAAATTTACTCTCCCAAATTCTCACGTTACTCTATTGTTCATTCTTTGCTCTGACTGACTGCTGAGCATTAGCCTAATGATGTAGGTGGTGCTCTCTTCACAAATATATTGAACATCACTGAGGACTGGAGTGACAAATGCCTTTCTTAAAAATCTAACAGAATTTTGACATTTTATATAGCAAATCAAATTCAGCTCAATGCAAAAGCTTTTACTTGAAAGTATAACAAATGGGCAATGGAGGTTAACATTATGGTTTGCTGGAAATGACATCCCAATAGTGAATAAGAGACACTAGAAAGGTGAAAAGTCATCATCAACTGATCATTTGCTGACTGCTCCTGCACAAACTTGGAATATTACAAGAAACTTTCTTTATTCATTTTTGCGCACTATGACAGTTGCTAACATTCCTGGTTAATTTACTCTTGCTTCCAAAATTGTTAGACACCTGACAGCTCTCTGTGATTTCAGAGAGTTCAGCAATACTAGCAGGAATTTTCTGAAGTCACGACACCGATTTAAGTGACTAAATAGGGGCTGGAATTTGCCTGCAGGGTTTTCACTTTTATAAAAAGAGGTGCTCTCTATATTTGAGATTCATTTAGATCTAAAACACAGAGCAGAACTCAAATGATGGAGACTCAGCTAAAATGAAATTAGAATAAAATTGTGATACACGCCCTGAAAACTGGAACTGTTAACATTCACAAAGGGAAGTGAGTATGAATTAATTCTCTTAGAGACAATTAAATATTCATAGTTTGTCATTTTCTTTTTCCCCCAATTCTTCTACTGGTCCTTTATTCTTGGTGGCAAATGTTCACATTTCTTCTTACTAATTCTCTCTGACAATAAGTTGGCAATCTTCCCTGCAAAAAATGTTGGTGGTGTTTTAGGTCGGCCTCACCCTTAGGGAGAAAAAGAGCATGGTAGGCATGTTTCTTGTCACAAAAATATAGACAGCTATTTTTTCTTTGATTCCACAGCAAGAGCTTCTATTTACTGTGCACAGCACACGGTACACAAAATACATTGTGAGTGCATTCTAATATTTAGACTACTTTACCATGTGGCAGATCATCTTCTTTAACTGGTAAATGAGTGGTGTGATATCACTTTGAATGGAGTCTCCCATATCATCTCCCATAAAGCCTCACTAAATAAGTACCAAATAAAGAATATTTCTATCATCTGTCAGCAAAAACATGAAATCATGAAAGCAGCTCAAAACATCAGACAGGTAATTTAGAATCTTCATGAACTTGTGTTTTCTGAAGAAGCAGTGGACTTTTGGCTGTGGAAAATTCCAAAACTGTACCTCTCATTTTCATCTCAAAACAGACAAAAATCAAAATGAGTGAATGAAAAGTCTTTTATGTCTGCAGTCATTTATCACATAAGTCCCAGCATTTCCACATTTTAAAATCATAAATTGCAGAATATCAATTCAGGATTAAAAGTGGCATTAAAAGTTTTCCTAACAGATTTTTTAACTTTGTTAGAAATGTTTTTATGGAAAGTTATATATATATATATATATATGTATATGTATATATAACAGGTTAAGTTGTGCTGTATATTACGGAGTGCTAGGCACTGTACAAGGGCAAAGACAGGAACGATCTCTGCTTTTCTGAAGAATTTGCATTCTAAAAAGACAGAGCAAAACAGATAGGGGAACAGATGCATCTTTGTTCCTTGCTCTGTCCCTTCTGATCCCTGCCCATACCACTCTCTGCTGTGCTAGTCAGCATCCCCATCCAGCATTTCTCCCTCCTTTGAATTCTAAATCCACTTGCAAGTCATTCTCCAATTTCAGTTTCCCTCAGACTTTCCACCACTGGATAATTGATGTGCTCAGAAGTAAGTGCTTCCATCTCACTGAAAAATGCCTCAGTAAAGGCTCTCATATGTGTAGGGGTTCTGGTGTTCTGGTGCTGGCTTAGCTGTACAGACAGGCTGTACAGACAGAAGTCATGCCTCTTGACATCCCTCTGCTTTATTCTGCCTCTTCCCTTCTCTCGCTGCTGCACTGCTGGTGATTCTTATATGTTATTCAGAGTTTGTCCAATGTTGGTTATTGAATATATTTTCCCAGTGGATCCTTGGGCCATATGTTTTCATGTGTTTACAATATTTTCCTTCTTTCTACTGACACCTATTATTCATTTTTATCATCTCTTCTTAGCTGATGCTACTATTTCCAGAAAGTGAGGGGAATGCATAAGCATGGAGATATGGGCAAGAATGGTTATTCTTTCCATGTGTTATACGATGGGAATAGTTCGGATCTGTCAATTAAAACCCAGGGCTCAATCTTTTTCATTTTTTCAGGCAGACCTTAATATTAAATCACTGATGGGAAAGGTATATCTTTTACTTACTGATACCACACTTCCATCACTTCTGTTTACTTCAGCTTTTATTCCTGAGGTGCAGATAGTTGCTTCTGATGACATGTTCTGGTGAGCAAAATGGAAAACTGTTCAGGTTATTGTATTTAACCTAGACAATGTCTTCCAGTCAGAGCTGAGGGTGTTTGACCCCCATCTGGATCAGAGTCTGTGGTGAACTTTTAATATCCAGCTTACCTCTTCCCGATAACCTGCCTGTGTTCACTGTCTAATTACAAAGCTTTCTATCAAAATTCACCTTGTATCCAGGACCAACCTCAAAGATAAAACGAGTAAGCCCTCTCCTGCTTTTGTGGAGGGACATAGTTTTCGCTTTCTTCAGGGCACATGTGAGGGGAAAAAAAAAAAAAAGGCAACAGTTTATCAATGTCACTTCCTAAGAAAAAATAAATATTATCTTTAATTGAAGCCACAGCTATTTCATGGTATGGCCTTCAACCAGTTTATGCTTTCTTGGATTTTATTAGTCATTAAAGAATGTATATCTGATTTTACATTTGTCTGCAAACATTATATGTGTATCTTTTCTTTCTATCAGGTGGAGTTTTCCATTAATAGTCAGCACCTCTTTTTTTTTTCTATTTTTTTCATTTTCTTGATCAAGTAAATAATGTGTCAGTACAAAGAAAACCCTACTATCCACTGAAGTTAGAATTATTCCAAAGGTTTCACTCTCTCTGAGAATTGGTAGAGCTCAGGAATTTTTTTCTGTCTCCTTTCCTTTTGTGGTGTATTTCTATCTAAGGTCCCACTGTCTGATAAAAAGCCAGTGTTTAGTGGCTCTGGCTCTAGCAGTTCCACCTCTTATGAGAAAAATAAAGACTCTCTGTAAGAAATGACCAGAATCTTTGCCTCACAGCAACCATAGTTCCTGGAAGCTCATACAGTACTCGGAGAAGTCAGTGAAGTAGCCATTGGATCAAGCCTTTACTTTATGCAAAGATGTCCCAAGATCCCCTGAAGGAACATGGGGGTCGCATTCAAAGCAATGCGACTCCCCCTTGTAGTCTTACTTTTCCTAAGACTATTGTTACCATTCTTCGCTTGCTTTCCTTTAAAGCAGCCCCAGCCTTCTCCCTCGCAAGCAGAGAGCGAGAAAGAATATTGTCCTTTTCATCCAAATGTGTTTTGAGACAAGCTGTAGTGATTGCAGAGGCAGCATCTGTGTAAGCATTAGCATGATTAGACTGCAATGTCCCACACATCATGCCCTTCCCAGTCCTCAGCAGTCTATATATTCCTGGCAGTTCCCCCGTGAAGGAAGTAGTTTATGTGTTGATGGATACCATGCAAATTGTTCTGTCTGAAGCAGCTCTTACACAATCAACTTACTTGAGAGGGGGAAAAAGTGGATTCCCTTGCCTATGCAATGCTGTCACTCAAACCACACCTAAATACCAGTTGGAGACTGAAAGTTTGAGGAATTGTTATTTTTGGCTACCGATTGCTGTGCAGCATATAACCGGAGTCTAAGCTAAGCAGCGTGGGTATAAATCCAAAACCCACCCAATATGGCTTAACTACTTGAGATTTACACCCAACTGGTAACCAGGATGACCTAACTGCCCACATGACCATCTACGAGGAAGAAAAACAAGCTAAAATTATTTATGTAAGTGCTTGTGGGATTCTGAGCAGCACAGTCTGCTTTGCATACTTTTCAGTGGTATTTACAACTATTTAAAGAAAGCTACCAATGTTGTCAAAGCAAATTAACTTGTTCTTTGAAAATCAATCTTCCCTCTTTTTTGAGGTGTATACTGTATATCCTCGCACATTTTTTGCCACTGATGGTTTGACACGTTTTTATCTCCATGAACAACAAAGCCATGTATAATTCCATGCAATTGTCTTTTAAGGTATGAAGGGAAAAAACCCTAATTTACAACACAAATATATTAGGTTTTTTATATAAAAAGCATCACATGTATTGATCAAAATGACTTTCTTTACAATATTTGATGCTCAAAAGAGAACTAATTGTATTACATGTTATAAGTATATATTATCCCATTCAAGCTGTGCCAAACAGGAAAATTGACAAGTAAGCATCTACACCTCCGATTTGTAATCAGATAACAGTGTCTACAAACTGAAGCAATATTATTCTAAAGGACCTTTCCAGACACTGCCTAGCGAGATCTTGGAATATCTTTATTAATCTTTACGTAGATTAAAAATACCTTCCACATATATCTTGCATTTTCATACCTCTTAGTTTCCAAATATATTTGTTAAGGCTAGACAGTCTTTCTGCATAATGAAACTGTTACTCCTATAATTCAAAAACCTAAAGTAGGACAGTTAATCTGAAGCATATCCATATATACTTATAAACACTACAGGATGAAAACAAAATTGTCATGTATGCATACACTGTATATATATTCTATAATAAACTCTTCCTAATCAGTGGTGCACTTTATAAAACAGTGTAAGAGAAATGACAATGCTGTCATTTGTATATTCTCCCTCAGTTCTCTAATGGAAAGCTTTTTTTTTCCTTGCCAACTCATTCCTGACAATGTTAATGATTCACTATAAAGCAGCTTCTGTGCTATGATTTGTGACATTCAGACTGGTTAGATGGGAGGACTAGGCAGGTTTCTGGGGAGTGTTTTGGATGCAGAAATGCCTTGAAGATAGCACTTTATTATATTTAGGACAAGTATGACATCCCACTTCAAGGAAAAGGCTCCTATACATATTGAGAAGGGATTTCTATGGTTTAAGTGGGGAGGAGAAGGTTAGTTTAAAGAATGCCTCTGTGTTTTTTGAGACGACATAAAGATAGGAGGTAGAGAAATGGAGGCAGGAGGCAGAAGGATTATGGATAATGGAAGAATTTTGCCTGAGGGTATGTGCCTGCTTTGCCTATTCCTGTATAACTAGAATATTTATAATTCAAATACTTATCTTTAATAATTAAAAACCAAGGAATATTAAAGACAAAAGGTAGAGAATATTATGTACACATATGTAGGCATCATGCATTAAATCCCTACAGTTGCAAAATATAGCAAGAGGTAGATTTAAAGGAGGTTAAGAAAGTGAATATTTTAAAATGTCTTGAAAAAAAAAGAATTTCTAATTCACTCCAGTTCTGCCAGAAGTGATACCCCTTACTTCTTATTTCTACACATAACTAGTCATGGGGAGAGCTACTAAAAATACACTGCATGGTGCCCTGACATCAGCACATCAACAATTAAAAAGTGGATACAAATATTTCAGGTTTTCACAGTCTTAAAAGTTTTCCTCATGATTTATGAAAACATTGATTTGCCAGCGCAATTGCATTTTGCTTTTACAGGACACTTAGTTACACAGCTTAAGTAAACTGTTAGTTGCAATGGAATGTAATATTCTACCACATTCAGTAACAGTCTCTGATCTGCTTTCCACAGACAGCAAAGAAACAAAGAAAAACAGCCATTGCAGTGGATAGAGAAGAGTGTTTGAAAAGAGAAAGAGACCTCAAATATGCCCCTAGGTATTATAAAGCTGTCAATTACAAGCAGGAAAACAATACAAAGGCTGCAACAAATAATTTATAAAGAGAAAATACAAACTATGCAAACAAATAATAACAAAAGTTAATCTATTAGCTTTAATAATTTTGAGGATGCCATTTCAAATACCAAGAATCAGGACAATACACTCAAGAAGACTGTAGTTAAAAATATATTTCAAAAGCAGAAAGCTTGGAAACCAAAATGGAAGTAAATCAAAGATCTAAGTCAAATTATTCACTAAGGGCAAAGTAGCTCAATTTTGAAGCATGTTGCCTTTATGAAAGGAGTTGGTGGATGATAGTTTAAACTGATTCTTGAAAAACAGAGGTGTTAATATTTACACCTTTGCTCATTATGGCAAGCAAAAGATTAATGAAGAATTAAACATACAAGGCTCTGCTTCTCCATCAAACAAAGTAATCCCTAGTTGAATATTAACTCAACCTGACAGTAATAAGAAACTCTTTTTCTATATACTTGTAATATATATATATATATTTGTAAGCTTTAAAAGGAGTGCTACCACATATGATTACAAGATTAACATACTCATGTTAATATCAAACTACAACTAATGAATGCAATCCATGAAATTATTTCTCCAAACTGCAGAATCTGCTCACAATCTAAAATTATCTCAGAAAGAGCAATGAAATGCTATTGTTGAATTATAAGTGCATCCTATGAAAATACTTTCACCAGCCCCTGCAGGTTTAGACTGACCATAATATTGAACTGTGGCTTTTAATAGATGCCTGAATTATTGCAGATCAAATAAAGACCCATGAAGGTCATTTTTTTAAGTACAAATGCTCAAATGCATTTTTTTTTCCTAAAAATGTCAGGAGTTTTCTCCCAGGACATGAACCACAACCTACCCTAGTCAATGAAGGGTTCTTATTGACTTCTCTCAGTTTTAGGTTCAGCTCAAGGGAGAGAGAAACAAGAGAAATATGTTACGTCATGGTCACTGACACAGCAAGTTTTTCACCTAAATGCAAGTAAGTCCTAAAATTGTACAGAAAAAAAAAAAAAAAAGGCACTTGTAAGAGTGTCTTTGACAGGCTGAAAGTAGCATGGTGCCACTGCAATTAGTAGTTGGATGTCAAAGTGACAAATGCCTTCTGTATGGTTGTGACCTGCTCTGCAGCACACAGTATTGATGAAATTAATGGCAATTATCCGGACATGGGGTGGACCCCGGACAACGAGTTTGCCTGCCTGGTACAGGTAACCTGCATGCAGCTTGTCTCAGCCTTGCATGGACTCAAGGCAAGCAAAGGATAGACTGACAGCAGTCTATGCCCACATCCTGTCAGCATAGGTTGATGTTGATTAGTAATAGATGGGAAAGATATGCGATGCCTAATTAATTATATATGACTGCTGTGCTCATTTTTTTTAAGTTTTACTTTTGCTATATGCATTTGAAGTTTCTAGTAATTATAAGCATTTATTTTGGAGGAGTGCTTATGTGACAAAGGCCTGTTGAAAGCAGTTAATTTAACCAAATGCAGATACTGTGTAGTTATGTGGGTTTTTTATTAAAACAGTGGTGTGTTTAGAGGATTTCACTTTAAATTAAACCCGATTTCTTAGTTTATTCATGTCTGTTCCCCTGAAATACCATTATTACAAAGGAAAGGAAAGGAAAAGTTTATTTGGCTAATTGATATAGATCAATATAATAGCACAAGGAGATCACAAGTGGAAATCTCCTGGAGCTTAGTATGTTTGTCCATCCAAACATAGCCCCCTTTCCTGTATTTGAATTTGTCATCAGCCTTTCTATACTTGATGCCACCTAGTGCTCCTGTCCAGAGAGCTACTTCTGGGCCTCTCTTCGTCCAGGCAGTTTTGCAGTCAGGCAAACTTCCACATAAAGATGGGTCACTGTTGAACTTTGTGGCTGCTCCAAAGCATACTCACCAATAAAAGAGAAGACCAAGAGAAATATTTTTAATGAATAAAAAAGGAAAATACAGGTTTTGCATTGTCAAAGTGAAAAGGAGGATAAGGCCAAAAAACAACCAGCCAACAAACAAACAAAACACCTTTTCCAGTATAGAACTGTCTGCTCTGAGCTGGCATCTTTTTGTTTGTTTCCGTTTTTCTTTTTATTGGCGAAACCTTAAAAATATCAAGATATTAGAAAGTTCAGAACAAAAAATAGATGTTACTGATCCTGCACACTTCAATACGTGTGCAGGAGTTTGCAGGGGATGACAGACTACCAGTGAAGGGAGTGGATATGTAGCTTGCTATACCAGCTGATGAGAGTGACTGTTCTAGTGCCTGAAAAGCATCACTGCCTTGGACCAAAGGAACATGGAGAAAGTGCTGAGCTAAATAGTGAGAGACGAGTAACTTCACCATTCCCTTTACCAGTGCCACAGGACCTCAGGGAGGCAAGGGAGCTAGAAAGATGAATTTGATTGCGGTCTTCTCTACATTTTATATTCTGGGCATTTTTAAACTCTGCTGCAAGGAGTTGATAGCACTGGAGCAAAAGTTATTGCTATTCACAAAAGTCTGTATTCTTGTCCTGCTAAATCTGACATTCTATCAGTATTAAACCCTGTGAAAATTGTGTTTTGAAATATGCGGTATTTGTATATGTGAATGTCCTTCTAGGCTTGATGGCCACTTTGTCACATGCACTTAGGATAGACAAGGAGGAGATAACAAATGATTTACAAGAATGAATTGCATGGCTTCTCCCATATTGAACATATTTCAACTCATAAACATCTTTTATAGCAATAACGTGGGAAGCACCTTCCCTTTAAAATTAGGTGATTACAGATGTAGCAAGCAGCTGCCTATGTGAATTCCCTCTACTACTGGTGTTCAGAGGTTGATCGAAGGCATTTTCCAGGTAAAGCACTTCAGGGGGTTAACCTTACAAAGTCGTGAGCAAGCCTGCAATGAGATGACTGCAAACTGTTCCTGAAATTTCTCTTCAGCATTATCCCGTATTTTCTCTGCATACCAGTCAGCTGCATGAAGAAAAGATCATGGAGGACAGCAAGCCCAAGATAAAACACTGCAAAACTGTTGTCAAGTTGTTGCAGAGGTTACCACACCAACTACATAGGTCAGGTATCCCAGAGCACACTGCTAAGAGCTTTGCATTCTCCGTTTCACGATGAGCTACTGGAAGTGTTGGATCTACACACAACACAGTTTAGTCCAGCCACGGTCAGTGCCATGAGTTGCCTAGTGATGACATATATTTTTATGCTACACCATACTCTTATGAATAATCCCTCCAGAAATGAACACGAATCCTGGTATGCTCCCTGCTTAGCCAACTGCATATGAGGAGGGACTCTTGGGTTTGGCAGAAGGAGCAGGGCTTTGCTCTGCCTGTACTTGAATGGTGCTCATGAGAATTGAGATTAAATGTCAAGCAGGGAGAGAAAATAGAAAAGCCATAAAGTTCCGTAAGATAAGGAAGGGGAAAGTAAGCAGGTAGAAGAACCAGAAGGTGCAGATATAGGTAAGTGTAAGCAAAAAGTCACTAGTGAATTGTAAAGGTTACGACTTGCTCAGGTTCTCCTAGCAAATTAAATCCAAGCTGCCAAATGCATTGCAAAATGCAACGTACACACACTTTAAGGGAAGTTGGTCTGTCCAGGCTTAATTCATTCCTGGGGTATATATGAGCATAGATGGTAGAAGAGTATGGATACCTACATATGCATAGACAGACCCTCGATTCATACACCCAGTCTTATGCCAGAAACCACCGATGCCTAGAATGAAAATGAAGGAAATTGGCAGGACATCATGGATTCCAAGATATTTATAAACTTGGAAAGCTTTAACAATGTAAAGCTGTCTTAAGATGGAGCCAACTACTGAGAATGCTGGCAGCCTGGGAGCTAAAATCTCTGTATGTTCATCTATAGATATGTTTGAGCATGTTTCAGCATATTTATGCTGTTCTTGTAATATACTAAAACTCAGAACATATCCCTCATCCTGTCAGGAGCCAAGTCCATTGTTGCATTTTGAGGTATTAAATTTCTGTTTCTCCTTTCTATCATCCCACTCCCAAGCTCTTCATTAGTCCTATATTTGTATAGAAATGGAAATTACCTAAAAAAAAGTATGTGTTGACCAACAGAACATAATAATTCTTTCACAACACCTGCATGACTTTTTGTTGTTGTTGTTGTTTATAAACTCCTTACTCTTAAATTGAAGAAAAAGCTATAGTGTTACTGTGATTTATACGCAAACTTCTAAAAATAACATGCTAGAAGACAGCTGGGTAATTATGGAAGGCTGTCCAGTAGACAGGATACATGCACACACACACTTACAGTCTTATATACTGTGTCAAGCCAGCTGAAGTCACTGGGAAGGCTTTACATTTGCAACTAAAGGGAAGTTGCCCGTGGCTAGAGCACAGCGTATATGCTCAAACATGTAACTTTCATTCAAAACAACATTCTTATAAAGAAGTAAGACACCCAGAGATGTAAAAAATAATAATAATAAAAAAGTTTAGTTACCTAGTTGCCAATGGTAGTCTGAGTGATAAACAAAGTGAGTTAGATATGCTAATTTACAGGGAGTAATTATATATGGTTGATACAACATCTAATAGAATGATTCATACTGTTGGAATGCTAAAATCACTGGCTATACCCTATTAGGAAAAAGAGGGAGCCTGAAGGACAGGCAGAGGGATAGTGTTCTCTAAAGATAGTATTATCTACTTGAAAATTATTGACAGTGTAGAAAAAAAGGGGCTCGGAATGCTTATTGATCAACATATTAAATGATAAATTATGAGATGGAATAGTGTTGCAGGAGTCAGCAGTAGGCTACCAGACTGGATTTAGGAAGAGAATGAACAGCTCTTTAAAAGTCTATGTGTGATGGCTAAATAGAAGAATTGCTTTACAGAGGATGCTAACTGGGGGCTGTATGGAGGATGTTTTACCTGCAAAATATCCTTGCAATCTCTGAAATCTCAGGATAACTTTTCAAATTAAGAAAATTTCAAAAAAAGAACTAGGAGACATTTCATTCTTATAGCTAATGAATGATCTGCTGAGAAACCTTCAAGTAGTAGAGGGCACGGTCTAACTTCATTTTTATGTGCAGACAAACTGTAGTCTCATTCGGTAGTAAAACAGCCAGCAGCCTTTCAGGAGTGATATATCAGACTGTATTTTCCTTTCCATCTTGTCTTGTCTCTGTTTGAATTAGGGGCTCCCAGCTCTTGCAGATTTCAGAACTCAGTAGGATCCAAAAATTGGGAAACACTACCTTTCTCAAGATCTCATGGCTCATTGATCGTGGCTTTGCACTAGGCCATGCTATGTGACATTCAAAAGCTCTGCATTTATCACTCATGCTGCGGGTGGCTGACCCTTGCTGCAGTAGGTATACACAGAGACACTGCCAAAAACAGCTTTAAACTGATTTTAGGATAATATAGTTTATAAAAGACAGATGTAAATGGTAATTTGGAACAGTCCAGAAATATCAAATGAATTACCCCCAAAAAAAAAAAAAAGGCACAAAACAAGTTTTCTTTAGATCAAAACTGAAAACTGTCTTGACTAGAAGTGATGAAAGAAGAAATAATTTTGAAATAAATGCATAATGGGATCAAAATGAGACACTGATTACAGTAAATAAAAATCAGTAAGAGTAGAATGCAAATAACTGAAGTGTCTATAAAATCTATGTCTTGTAGTGTTCAGAAATATGGTTCTTTAAGTATATCAGAGGAAATAGTGATAGAAATATTTAGTAGAATATCAGTGATAAAAGTAGCTACACAATGCGAATAAAAAATTATCAGTCATGATGCAGAAGCAGTATGCAACAAATATTGATGTCTTGTAATGATGTCACATTCACATTTTATGGTAAAATTTTATGGTAAATACTTTTCACTGGCAGCTAGTAGGGAAGATGTTAAATAGAAGTTATTAAATATTTTGATCCTTTGGATTGAATAACTGTACACCAAAGAAAGTTGGCTAAAAAACTATGAAACATTGCTGTTGGATTTTAATAAATCTTGAAGAAGTTAATGTGCCAATATTTTAAAAGGAAAAGCTTATGCGGTTCTAGTACACATAGCTGATATGAATTCTGACCTGAATAATGGCAACAACATGTTGTAACCAGTGAAGAATTAATGTAGATAGCATAATGTAAGGGAATGTGGTTATGTGGAAAACAATCAATCTTCATCTCTTTTTGTGACGTCATTACAGTTTGGATTGTAAAACAGATCTGCACCTGTTGTAGTCTGACAGAATAAAGATCAATCTGTTTGTTTAGTGAAGACAAAATATAACGGATTACTAGATTACAGTCTACAAGGAACAACATGATAAAGATATTCCTAACAGTAATATTTCTAAAGACATGGCTTAGGTGGGTAGAAGCTGATGCTATACAAATTTCAATTCAAAAGAACATTTTAAAAGCTACATTAATTAAACATCAAAAATATTTATCAGGATTCGGTGGATTCTTATTATTTGCAATCTTCAAAGCACAACAGGCACTGTTGCTCAGACAGATGAGCACAGGGCAAAAATTAGACAGCACTTTTGTTTACGTTACTGCAAGCCAGATGATGATAATCATTTACGGGCGTGAATGCATAAAACTTTAAATCTATTAAATCTAAAGGAATTTTGCCCTTGACTTTAGTAAGAATAATTCTTCTGTATGAAGAATGTCATGCAAGGACTGAGGGTAATCAGCTGAGATCATATGAAATAGAGGTAACTGTTCAAATGTTGAGTTGTTTTGTTTTTGAAATCCAGTTATTAATTTCAGAAATTAAAACATCTCCAAATTAAAGGCTTAATTGTATTATTTTTAGGGTGTAGCTTCTCTACAGCAAGAGCATAGTAAAAATATCTTTTAAAGGCTAAAAAAAAGAAGCCCTAGTACACAGGCAATTTAAAAGCAGTCTGAAGACAAAAGCAGAGAATATATGACCATGTATAATTCTGTACCAGCATCAGGAAGTGAGCAGTATATCTGCTAAGCAAAGGGCCAAGGTGTCTGCATCAATGCAGATCAACCTCAGCATCTAACACTTGTGGCTATCTTTAATGCCATCTTCTAATAGTCATGTGTCATGACCTAGCAGACCATAAGATCTAGTCAGTGAAACAGGCCCAAAATCCTTAATTAGACAGATATTTCCTCACTGAAGGTCCCCCAGATTTAAAGGAGGTTTAATGAGGCATCCTAATACTGATAATACTGTAACTTCAGAGTTCATTGCTGACATGGGGTCATGAGCTTTTTTATAAGATCACTCTCACTGTACTCAGAGAAAGTTCTTTTACTCCTCTCTTCATTCTCTTCAGCCAGACTCAGAAAATCTTGTATACACTATCATAATACATGAAGAAGTAAGATACAATTTTAACTAAAATTTTACGGTGACTTTCTCTTAATAACACTTTGGAGAAGTAGTTTCTCTGGGCCACATTACAGACAACTGTTTGAATGAAATCTCTCTACCTAGGGATTCTTGCCACCTCTTCATATATTTGCATTTATCTTCCAAATCTATTTTAATGAGCTCTATATAAAAATGAGAGCTCATACTTCTCAAGCCTGATGAATGGGTAATTACCGTTTTGATTCCCATGAGAGGTCTTTGAAAACCCAACTTGTCATGGAAGTTAAGGGCATAATGTTTTAATTGTAGGTAGGAGAGTGCTGGGATAGTGCTTAAGCTGAGTATTCCACCATGTAGCCATTGTCCAAAATGCCTTTACATAAATGACCTAGCAATTGTGATACAGCTATCACCCGTATGTTAAAAGCATGGTACTATCTTTTTTTTTTTTTTTTTCTGGAGAGTATGGCTTATTTCATCTCTATGCTAAACTAGGAGCAATTTTTTGGTATTACTCTGCTTCATGTGTTTGGAATGAAAGAGAAAGTAACATTCCATATATATCAGAACTCGGTACACATACTAAATTGATTATATTCCAGTGATTAATAGGAGCCCAAGGCACAGGGTACAGTGCTGCAGTGGGGAATTTCTGCACACCCTGCAGTAGGGGCAGCGGCATACAACAACAAAAGTTTTCAAAATTGCCTCATTCTTACATTTTCATTAAAAACAAATATTTAGGTCAGGGCTGGGATAGAACTGTGATCAGAAATATGACCAAAGCAGGAATTTTGAGGCCTCCTTCTTGCAAGGGGAGAGAGAAGTCTCCAGCTGAGCAGTGTACACATGACACAGCTCCTGGAGGAGCAGCTGGCAATGGAGCTTCCTACAGTTAAATTTTAACTATAGGTTCAGGAACTGCATTGTGATTTTTGTGATTTTAGCATCCAATTTTCCTAGATCAGATTAAACCAATGCCTGCATTGTGCAGCTGAAATGAAACAAAGCAAAGTGAGAATTCATGTCAAATTTATGTCTTTTGTCATAAACTGCCATGAACTGAGAAAAAAAAAAAAAAAGGTTTATTTCATCTGACCTTTTTCTAAATAATAAAATAGCTGATATTTAATTTTATATTGTATTTCACTTCAAAATGTATCTATGCTTCTTTCTTGGATGAAATAATAACTTTTCTTTAAAGAAAAATGAAACAAGCATTTTGCTCAAGATTGAAGAAAATCTTTGGCTATTCCAAAATAAACATTTTTTTCAGTTTTCATTTCAGAAAGAAAAATAAAAATTATTTACTTTGGGGCTGATGCAGAAGAAGGTTTTTTTCCCAACATGAAACCAAAAAAGTCACTTTATTTTCTCAGTTATGTATACAGATACAAATAGAGCTGTGGGAGAGACAGGTGCTCAGCATCTTTGAAAATCAGGCCATTAAAGCAATGATTTACCCTATTGATCTTAAAGGGAAAGGAAATTGTACAATGAATATATTTAGAGATGATACTAAAATAGGAAGGACTGGAAATAGCAAACATCAGAGGAGCTTAGAAAGCATTAAAACGAATACGATTTAATGTGGATAAATGTAAAATAATACACATGGAGAAAAATACTATCTGGCATAAAATCAAAGGAACATTCTGCAGGAAGAATGGTAATGTGGAAAAGATTTGGAGTGAGAGATAAGAACATATTGGACATGAGGTTTTAATTTAATGACGTTGCACAAGTAGCAGACCTATTCGTGAAAACACAGAGATAGGAATTAAGATTCTGATTTGCTTATTGCTAATGTTTGATGAATCCTGTATTATCATTAGCCAAATTCCATGTTATTTGAAGAAGGCAGTTTATACAGTATCTACTTCATTTTTTTTTGTTGTGATACCGTTCTGCAAATAAATTCATCAGCTATTATGTTCAATATGCACAGCAAGTGTCTTAGAAAGAATCCAGAAAATGATGACAGAAACAAGTATTACAAGGTGTGATCTATTTTGTAAGACGCTAGTGGAACTTCATACTTAAACAGCAAGAAGAAACTCAGATCACTCTCTTTAAACACTTAAATGGCAATAGTCCAAAAGGAGGGAGTGATTATTAGCTGAGGTTGGAAGTGGCATGTTAAGGAACAATGGCCTGGAATGGGAAAGAAAAGCACATATAAAAATTAAAAATAAAATGCAAGTCACAAGGACAATGACATGAATGGAAAATTTCTCTTCAGGTTAGATAATTCCTCATGCCTACACGTGCTTCAAAAGAGGTTACATGAAATCTTGAGGTAGTTTAGAGAAGACAAACTTTCCATGTCAAGCATTGGACTAGTTTACCCAGACGATCTTTTCCACTTATTGCAATCTTGAAGTAATTCATGTTTCGCTTTGTTTCTCTTAATTTTCTAAATTTCAGATTTTTTTTTAGTCTGTCATGAATTTGGTGTCATTATACACAGGCTTTCCCTCTGCTATGTTTTCTAGTAGAACTTGAAATAGAAAAATAAAAGGGCTGGCAAGCACTGGTGGGTTTGCAGGATTTGGCATTTTTGCAATGATGTTCATATGCATCCTTGACTAAGAATAACAGGCAAGTGTCTGAAACCTGACTGATGGAACAGGACTGATGTTCTCTCAGAATCTTGACTTTTTTTTTTGTTCTATTTTGTTAATAGGTGTATGAGTTAATGATTTATTCTATACAAAGAAAATGTTCCAAAGTTACTTCAAATACAAGAATGCAACACACAACTAATTAGTTTCCATTTCACAGCTTCAAGGGCATCTCTGTAACAGTATTTTTTATTTCCAAATGAATATTAAGTTTATAGAGAATAGGATGGAATTGTCGGAAAAAAAAAAAAAAAAAAAAAAAGAGGGAGAGAAAGAGAGAAAAAGAGAGTAAATGATTCTCTAGGTTTCTTGCCCAGCATGCCCCTGCTCAATCCAACAACCCAAGCCTTGCCTGCAGGGATTTTAAGATGAAAATCACATGGCTAACATTAAAATCTTGTTAAGGGCTTAGAGGCCGGGTCCTGAGCCAGGTTAAATTGGATGCAGCTCCATTGACTTCAGTGGAGTTTTACCCTTTCACACCAATTGAGGATCTGACTATAAAAATGTCTCAGGTTGTTTTATTACAGGAATGGATGTAATAGGTATGCTCACACTTGATTTCTGATTCAAAGTTTTTTTGACCCTTTATAGTTGTCCAGTTCTTGATATGCTGAAAAAAATGACATGTAGAATCTTATATATGGTTGCAAAGTGCCTTGCAAGACAGGCATGCCAGAAGGAAATTTGCCAGTGCGATATTGTGTTGTTTTATGTTCCTGCATTATGATGCATTTTTCACAAAAACTACCAGCCTACTTTGTGTTTTGGCTGGAAAGAGGCTCCTGCTCTGTAATTCCTTTTATCTTTTCCACTCCATGTGTGGGTCCCAGCCTAATTTACGATCCTGCCATCCAGACCCTACATAGAATGCACAAATTATTCATTTCTTCATGAGCTGCTCCATACTCTCTCATTAATTATTTTATGGCATCTTATGGGAAGAATATTGTAATTCCCTTTCCACAGACAAGAGAACTGAGGCAGAAAGGGAATATGGCTAGTTTTGAGCCATAGAGCAAAAGAGTGGCAGGTCCAGAAGTCCTGGCTCCCAGCTTGTGCTTGTTTCTAGGAAGGAGGAGAAGAGCCATAGATTTTCATAGCTTTCAGCAAATGCTTCTGTAGTCATGAGGGCAATTCTAAAAGACAGAGCCAAAATACTGCAGTGTGGTTATTCAGCTAATGAGGAACACAGTAGTCGCCCATGAAGATTAATACTGATGGATATTACTTATGGACTTTCTGTAAGCAAAAAAATATATAACCAACTTTTCTGGGGGGGAGTCTACAGCTTAATAAATCTTTGAGTGTTCAAGACTCCTTATATTTTATACATTTTTTCTATCTACAGATAATAATATGGGAGTTCTAGCCACAACAGGCTTCCTTGCAATACGAAGAGACTTTGATAAATACTTGTTTTCCTTATGTTAGAACTCACAAAAATGAAGTAGGTTTGTCATATTGATAAAACGAATATTTTAATTACTTGTAAATTACATCTGGAATTTCTGAGTCTCTGGTGATACCCTCTTGCAAAAAGCATGATGCAATTTGTAAGCAACCTTGCTTACAAACTGGAACTTCGAGTCCTTTGTATAAGCAAGTTCCATCCTGCTTCATTAATATCATTCAGTAATAATAAGCAATGTAAGAGGGGAGATTCAGGAGTTCAACTGATTTCACAGCACACCAGACGTATTTATCTCAGAGAATTGTTTGTTGTATTTGTTTCTGAAAACTGATTAAGAAATTATATATGTAAAAGAATCTGCTTTATATATATATATACATATACATATATGTGGTATTTATACAATTACGTTAAAGCATATGGAAAGGTTATTTGTAAACTGCCTTTCATCTTAATATCCTTTATTTTTCATATGATACGAAAGAGAAAAGAGAATAGAGAGAGATACGAAAGAGAAAGCATGGGCAACTTTCAGTCCAAAGATACAGAATACAGAGCTTCAGGACTTTTTCTAAAAAGCTTCTGGTAAACAGATGAACTCTGGTTACTAATTCAAATACCACATCTTGGAAGGATAAAGCTAACTGAAAACCATGTTTTGGTCCAATTAATGTCACCAAGGGAAGAAGATAAATCTGAGGTAAACTGCAGGTGTAAATGTTGCATGGAAATGCAGCTTCCCTTGATGTTGTGTCTCATCAACTAGTTTCTCTTGTTGAGTTTTCCAGATAGATTTTCACGGGATTTCTAAATGGCTGTGCTCTCTCTCAATAGGAATCTTCTTAATCTACACATCATGAATAGGATTCTCTCATCTTAGGCCCCTTGAAATGAAAGCCACGTCAGAGAAGATACTGTATCCTCAGGTAGAGGGAAAGATGCACAGCAGCCACTGTGGATGAAGAGACACTAACCAGATGGATGGACACATATGCTCTTACAAATACCTTCTAACGCAGCTCTGTTAATCTAAAGGTCAGAAGGCAAATGGCAATCCAGAACCCTGACTTGGTTGCGAACACTCCCCAGAGGACATGTTTTTCAGAACTCTATGAAATCAGGTGGCAGCTTATGAAAGATGTAATCTTGCTCCCACATCTCACACAAAACCACAGGAAATAGCACTCATGTTCCTTATACCAGAAGAGAAGACACATGTAAACAAATGCCATATAGCCCCTTATGATAAAATGTAGTAGTCAGAAGGCTTTGGTCTGTTATCTGTTGACAAGCAATGTGTGTGAGAGGACAGACAGAATATTTCTGTTCACCTGTAAGAATTATTTTTCACTCTCACCATCATGGAGGTGCTTTTTTAGCTACTTTTCTTGACACATTCTCCCTTCAGATAGTTAGTAAGTTCATTGCAATCATTCCACATAGCTGCTTAATGCCAGAACTAGACACATGGTACTTCACTTCTTATTGCATACTTAGCTCTTTTTTGACCATTTAACACTTCACTTGCACTAATATAAATGCACCAAAATGTGAAAGCAGAGTCTGATCAGAAGCAATTCTCCAATGGGCAATTTACATTCTCACTTCTTCAACTGCTATATTTAGCCACTGTTAGAGAAAATAAGCAAAAAAAAAGAAATTTCTCAACAAAAACGATTGAAGCCTTATTACAGAAAAAAAAAGAAAGATAGATTATTGTGTAGGGCTGATTTTCTAGAATATGTGCCCCTTTCAAATTCTAAATATGAATGTCTATTTTAGACATTTGTAAGGCACTTGGCAAGCACTGCTTAGAAGATGATAGTGAAACTTAATTTTGACTTTTGAAAAGCCTTGCTTAGGTCAGAAATTGAAACCTCTTTGAAGAGCTCAGTCTATGCTCTGAAGGATAAATTCCAAATCCTACAGGCAATGGAAATTAATTTATGGCAGTTTCCACTAACCAAAAGTAAGACGAGACAGGACATAAGAAGTTATAAGTTATATGCCTAACCCAAAACTTGAGGCCCAGTTTCACTGACTGAACCCACAACCCGACAGTTTTACATATTACCTGTCCAGAGAATAGAATGGCAGTCCTTATAGGCAATATGCCTTCTTTAAAATTAACATTATTTTAGGTGGATGATAATCTCCCCAGTCCTGTAACCAAAATCTAAAGACTATTAATAGAGACCCTTGTTACACTTTCATGACTAAAGATGAAAAAGACAGAGTAATGGGATCATGATTTTTTTCCCATGAACCACTTTTTGCATCATCCCTCTTTCTCAGGACTCCATGTGGGCAGTCTGGAGATTCAAGGTCTCCTAAGGAGAAAGGTAAGGAAGGAACCAAACGGGAAGCGACAATGTGTGACCCAAGGGCAAGGAGAAACATATATTTCGTTCGTCCTTGATAGTTACTGTGGAAAGTGAGAATCCCAGGAGCCGGCTAGGGAAGCTTCAGTAATGAATACAGATGTGGCATCCCTGCTGAAGGACAGAGCAAAGTGCCAAGAGCCTCCGGTGGAGGTGAGCATGTAGGGTCTCCACATAGATGGGTTTGGACTCCAGGGTCCAGCAGGTCAGCGGGTTGTTCCCACAATCCATTCTGCAGCAGAGGAGAGAAAGGGTGAGACTCACCCATGCTGTAGTAATTCAGGAGTCAGCATCACGTGGAAGTCCCTTGGGAAATACGTTCCCCTCTTCCCTAGGGTTTTTTCTGCTAGAGGGGACATATGCCCAGACATATTACATACAGATTATCCACTTAATCTCATGTAATATATTACTGATATCTCTCCTATTGCACTGGTTCCAAACAGAAAAAAAAATATCTTCTTTTGATGGCTAAAGTAAAGGATACCCCTTTCCACTGCTTTAGAGCCTAAACTTCCAAATGAAATTCTCCCAATATAAAGCAATTGGAATATATATCTGTTGGACAAATTGCAACTGAATTAAAATCAGCTTTAGATAAACAAATCTTTAAATGACTGCAAGCTATTGATTTGCTTTCTGAACTGATCTCTCTGGCTCAGAAATTCTTTCCCACACTTGGAGGGGAATAGACGTTGAAACCCTAGGGAATGGCCTACACTAGGGAAATTTCTCCCAAGTTGTCAGTGTTATTAGAAGCAGTTTACTAACCCTACTGTAAAAGTAACTGGAACTGTTGCATGTATTTCTTTGTGTTGGATTCAAGTAAGAAGAGTTTGAACAGTTTGGTGCCTTGTCTACACAAGGATTTTAATTGGCTTTTAGGCAACAACTTAAGCAACTGTATCAAAGTGCTGTGGCACTTCCAGGAGCTCTGAACAGCAATGAGCCTTTGAATTCCCAACCTTCTGCTATGCTCCCACTGTTTGTGGGATTTTTTTATCATACACCAATAAAAGAGTAAAAATTCTTGAAATGTGCTACTCTTATGTACTAAACTCATGCAACATTCGACAAGTACAGATTGCAAGTGTTTTAATGCAATGCAGATATTTATGAATATGTGTCCCAACAAATAACTTCAAGTAAGAAGTAATGTTAAAAATGCACATGCTATCAGACTTTGTAGGTATTGTTCTGCACTGAGCTTCAAGCAAATTACTTTGGAAGTATAATATCTGTTAACACGCAAGCTTGGAACTTGAAACTTAAGCCACGTTTTCTTTTGGGGAATATTTTATAATATATCCTGAATAATTTTAAAGCACCAAGCATGACTACACACTATGATTGAACAGTTGTTGCTTTCAAAATGTCTTTTATTTTAAACCATGGGGAAAAAAAAGGGGGAGGGTATTACAGTTTAGCTATAAATCAAAAGAATCTTCTGTAGAATGAAAAAGACAATCTTACAGTATTTAACCATCCTTAAAGTACTTATGTAACTGCATTTTGGCGGGAACAAATACAAGGTTTCTATTAAATAATAGCTGTAATTCCTAGAGGGGAGGTTGTTTTAATAGCAAAAAAAAAGTTTGTAGAGTGGGTATTTACCTCTGCTTTCTCCAGTAGATGTCACTTGCAGTACATAATAATTCATGTAAAGAAGTCAGAGTGTATAGAAATGCATTACATTGCTTGAAATATATAAGCCAAATCCAAAAGCCATTTTGGTGCCCTTTGTATGTAGTAAGTTTGGCATTTAGTTTATTTTAACAGATGGCATTAAATAACAAAAGGTAAAGCATTTTTGTTTCCAATTGATCCAGTGAGGATTATGTCTTTATCTCCTATAATTTGAAATAACAGAAGGAGACAAATTTACTTGTTGGCACATGTGAAGTTTGGGTCACACACTAACTAGTCATTGTATTGACAACTAGGGTTTAGCAATTTCCAGATTCATTCTAAAGAGAAAATATATAATACAATTATATTTTACTTCAAAAACTTTAACATTTTGGATGAAATATAGTAGTTCAAAAAAAAAAGGACACATATCTCCCCAAAAGCGGAGCTAATTTCTTATATTAACAAAGGAGAACTTCTAGGTCAATTATGTATTTAAGGCAAGTAGCTCTGCGATATGGGTGATTACAAAATGAGGTCATTAGGATCAGATTTTTACTCACTTTTCTTGTATTTATTCTACTATAGCAATAGTGTAACAACACTTTTCAGTAACATCTCTATGGACATGTGCACGTTTGTGCAAAAACCTCACTTTGGGGCTCTCTGTTTCAGGTACATGCTGGATTGCCATCATCTCAAAGTGAGTGCTGGTTTGCAGCCTTAAAGCTTCGCATTTTACACCTCACGACATTTTACTTGTCTCCACCTGTCACTCCAGTAGGGCTTTACATTATAGGAGTTAGGTGTTAATGGTTTGCTTGCTGGCTCCTGTCTGGAGCTATGGCTCCTTCTCCACTCACCTTAGCAATTCTTCCCTTCTCTGTATTTTTTTTCCTTCCATACTCTCTTGTAAGATGATTTGGAAAAAAACAGTTTTGGTCTTACAACTTACCTTCTCCTTTTTTCTTCATGGATTCTTATCAAAGTCCCATGGAAAATCCCAGCCCAATTACTGGGAGACAGGGCTTCCCAGAACAACCACAGACTCACCGTCCGAGGGGAATGGAGAGCTGGGGGAGTAGCCTCGTTGTCCTCTCATTTTATGTCTGGCTCATTGCTCTTTTTCCCTCACTCAGGAAACAACCCAGAGAAGCATTTTTTGAGAGTTTTCAGGAAGAATGTCTTGGAGATATGGATATGAGCCCCTCTGTTAAACCCTTCCCCTCTCCTACAAGGGGTGCAAGTAATTCAAATTTGAATAGACCAATTCCCACTCAGGACAGAGTCTGTGGAAACCACCTTGGAGAGGTGTGGAGACCATTAAGACTTATGCTTCCTCCCCAGAGCAACCTGATGTAGAGTGGGAATAGAAGGAGAAAGACCAAAATAAGAGAATTCTGTTTTTCCCCAAAGTGTGTCTGAAAGTGAAACGCTGGGTGTACAGCTCAAAAGACAGTTACTGCAGTCATGGTGCTGTATGAACACCCTGCTGCCCCTGCTCAAGTCCGGCACACGGGAAGGAAAGGATGGATGACAGCAGTAGGCAAAGGTGATGATGCAGAAAATAGGTGTGTACCCAGGATCCTCCTCATGAAAGGGGGACATGAGAAGGAGCATCGTTCATGTAATTCCGGATTACATGCAGGTGGCAGAGCCAGGTCTTTCCGTTTTTGTTTTGGAGATTTCGCAGCAGAGATGTGCGGTGCAAGTGGTCCCACGTGAGCTGCTCTGCACTGCCTGCTTCAAGTTTCACAGGGTAGGTTGTATGAGTTTGTATCCCCAGCCAGTGTCAGACTAAAAGGAAGGGTTTACAAATGGACTGGGTGCTGTTTGTTGGAGACACATGAAAAATTCCAGAAAGAATAGGCAAGAAAAATAAATCTGGGGATAAGGTAGGAAAAAAAAATCTTAATCAACCTCACCAGATTTCTGGGGATTGTGGAGATTCATGCTCCAATCTTTTGAAACTATGATCTAATGCCAAATAGAAACAATAGGGAAACATTCCTGATTTTTTTCCTATTCGGATAAAAAGAAGGATCTCTGTATTCTTCTGCTGAACTGAAGATTGGCCTGTAACACCAGTGACCTATTTTCACAAGCAATGCAACAGCTAATCTGAGTTGAGCACATCCAGAAGGAGAAACACATTTCTTTTGAGAGGCATTGAGATGCCATAGTGATGGGTGCAAAGTAAGTCTAAAAAGCACATAAAAGATTAGTTATTTATTTCCTTTACTTTTAGGCAAACTATTGCAGGTTTGACAGCAATTTCTAAAGTAAAGAGACAGTAACTTTTCCATTTCAAGCAATGGAGATTGTGTGCTTTTCTGAAGGTGCAAGAGGTTGTGAACAGGCAAACAGAAAGTCAGGATTATGTAACCTAGAGGTAAGGCAGAAATTTAAGTCTAGGGACACACCTCAGCAGGAATTATAAACTTAATAACACAGTGCATATACTGCTACCTCCTAATCAAATGTTCCCAAAGCCATTTATTAAAAGGTTCATTCTGTATAACTCACCTCTGATAAACCTGATCAGTCAGTGAAAGAGCCAGGAGGAAATCTAAAACTCTTGATTTCAAGGTCTCTGTTACACCTACTAGATAACACTTGCTTTTGCTCACTCTGAAGAGATTCATTTCTCTCCTCGGAAGGAATGTCCCTAAAATGCTTATCTGGCCTTTTACTTCCTAAGTGGCTCTTCTTAACTTATCTACTGTTTATTCATGATGAGGAATACACAGATTTAAAGGACTTATTGCAGAAAGCACTCTGAATTTAAACATGGCACATACAGGTATCTTTTGATATTGTGGTGGCATGAGAGACACATCAGCTTCTGACAAACTCATCTAGAGGATTGAGATGGACATGAGGTTATCCCTTCCCAAAGTTGCTGGACATCTGGGTTTCTCCTTCTACAATGTTTTGACATGAGTTAATTGCCAGCTTCATTGATGTGAGTGGATGCTTTTAAACACAGTACTGCAAGAAGTCATGTGCTTCTGCTTCTTAAAGAACCAGAGTACCCCAGCCCATTCCCAAAGTGATGTCCTTGCTTGGGTTTGCTATCAGTATTGCTAAATATATATATATTTAGCTTCACTTGACCCACTGAGATTCCATCTGTCATGCCACAGAGTGAAGAGATCAAACTGGAGGCAAAAGACAGGGAAGCCAGTTAATGTATCACTGTGTGTGTTAAGTAATCAAAATATAAATATTTAGGAAAATAAAACACAGTGAAGTAATTTTAAACTAGTATCTTGTTTTTGACAGTTTTGCCTTTTGCTTCTATGTACTCGTCAATATTTTAACCTCTTCCCTTTCAAATATTGACAATGACATAGGAGGTCCAATACTTTAATTAGGCTGTAATGCAGCAAGACACAATGAAAAAGCTCTGATTTCAGTGGTTAGGCTGTCCATCTTTCAAGGTATTGTTCTTTTAAACCCCTATATTCCAACAATTTGCTTTGAAACTTGCAACTCATCTGACTTCCACTCCTGAGAACAAAATTCCCTGAAACAAGCAGATAACCTACCAGCCAGTAGACAGTACTTTAATGTAGACAGTATGACAGTGCTTTAATTAGCAGGTGATCCTTCTACTGAAGTCATGTGAAGTAAGTAATTGTTTTATTTTGTTTACTATGTTGCTTTTCAGGTATTATTGAAAACTTTTTTTTTTTTTGCATACTAAGCAAAACCACGAGAGAGAGAGAGAGAATAGGCAAAGGAAACTGAACTCTCTTCAGAAAAAAAAAATGATGTCTGGTCACTTTATACATGGCAGATCTCCAAGTACATGCTGAATTGCAGAAATATAACACATTCAAAAAGAATATTTATGTGTCCTTTCTTTACTGCACGCATGGTATTTTTCTCTTATGTCACAAAAACTGTAACCACAATTTACAAGTATATGTACAATCAAATTGCTATTGATTTAGCAATGCCTTTCTTTGATGTCCCTTGCCTTAACCTCATTTATAAAGCTGTTTTGCATTATTTCAAACTGTCAATGATTTGTGACTCATGAATATTCAAATCTCATTTGCACTTACCTTTTTTTGCATGCATGCTTACTTGTAATATGTCTCTACACTTGCCCTTTGTTTTGTGTTTATTTGCAGATTGTTTAGTGAAGTAAACTCTGTTTTTAAAGTGATAGCATCTATTTAAGCACAAGTGGTCCAATTCTCACCTCACACTATAGTTTTATAGCACTGTAACTCCATTAACTTCAATGAGTTTGTCCTGATTTAGTCAAGAGAAGAGAATGAGGAGCACAAACTCTTTCTGACTCTGCCTCTGGTTTCACATCAACATCATTTAGCAAATATGCTTCCTCCAAAAGGCAGTATTTTTATTTAGCATTTTGTTCAGAATGAAATACCAAGAGTAAACCCTTTCGTTCTGATATTTTCAGACTTCAGGACAGTTCACATCTTCAGATCTAGATAAAAAATTAAGAATTTGTTACTCTTACTTATTTGTATTCAATGATAACACAGTACTTTGTTATCAGATTTTAAAAGTACTTCATTTGGCTTGTATTTTGTAGCTATGCAGTCCAATAGAAAGCTCCTGAACTTGAGGATTATTGATATAAAAATAAGCTTTTCCCAGCAAACAAAATAATCCATGTAGATCTAATCTTGCAGCACAGGGGTCCAGAATTCCACTCTTTGCACACTCGTTGATGTAAAAGAAAGATCAAATGAAATATCAGGTGCCCAATGAAAGCAGGACCAAGATCTTTTATAACTGTTTTCCCATTTATTTTGGATTATATAATTAAAGAAACTCCTCTCTCAAATGCTAAGATTCTTGCTAGATGTTTATTTCTGGAACAGTCATTGTGAACATATTGGCTGCAGACAGGACCTTTTTCAGTGGATGGAGTCTGGAAACAACAGAACAAAGAAATTTGCTTTTGCAACAGCAATACGAGCTTGCTTTACTCCCAAACATCTTCTGTAAGAGAAAGTGATCTGAAGTTAAATATGGGGAGAGGGAGAGAGGCAATTGATTATCTGCAATAATGTTTAAAAGTCAAAATGAACCCACAGTGGCAAAATTGTTTCTGTTGCTGGATTCACACTGCAAACTGCATTTACGGAGCGACTGCATGGGTTTCTGATAGCTTTTGTTTTGATTATGTTTGTGACTATATAAGTGAATATTAAAGCGAACGGGATTTTGTTTGAACACGTATTAGGTGAATAGATTTTCCTTATGGACCAACACCTCCTCTTATCAAAAGAAATTGAAGCAGAATCAGGATTGATGTAAATGACTGGAAAAAAAACAAAACCAGTACACAGACAGAAATATTTGTTACACACTTTTATTATTCCTTAAGCCTCCTGTTTGAGTAATTTCCACCAACCTACTGGGGAATAGAGCTCGTGTGATAGGTGACTAGTGACACATGAAGAATAATGAAATGAAAAGCCCAAATGAACATACTGTGAATGACTCTTAAAATTAAGACTGTTTGTCTAAGCTATTCTTGGTGAATATTTCCAAGTACAAAACACTTTTTCATTAAGGACTGATTGTAGTGCCCTCATCTAATGTGGGGTTCTCCACTGGGAATAAGAGATCTGAGCCCAGAAAATAGGTCTGCATTCATCCAAGAGTTCATTTAACACTTTTTATCACCTCTCTCATAAAAGAGAAAAATATTTCAAATATATTCAGTTTTAGCTTTGCACATAAATAATAGAAATAAAATTACTTTGATATTTAAGGTGAAACAATTTAAAAAATCATATATAGCTTAGTAAGTATAAACAGCTTTGTAGTTTTTCTTCAGTAATCCTGGTGTTAAATGGCATGTCTCAGCTGTTGTGAAGTCCAAGGTAAAGCTGTGTGCCCTCAGACACCCAAGAAATAGTATTATCCAGTATGACACATGCCTAGATATGTCTTCTTGTATATGTATAATATGGCCTCAAGGTAAGAGTACAGGACAAACACTTCTATTTTTTTCTCAATGCTGTTTATATTTATCTACTTCAAAGAGAATCTTCTGTTAGAACTCTGTTCAACAGAAATATTTGGGATGTTTTTAAATAACATATCAAGTAGCTAGAAAAGATTTTTAAATTTAGCATGTACTTTTTAGACAAAACATATTAGTACATTATTTTTTGATTGTGTTTCATCATAGAAAAGCCTGTTCATTTCTATAGCTCTGGGAAACACTCTGGAAAACACATTCAAAAATGCTCAAAAAATGTCAAGCAAAAACCGTGGTTGTGAATCATCAAAGTATGAATTAAAGAACTGATCTCTTCTGGTGCTGAATAATCCTACAAGCACAGCAAGTTTCCACACTTGCTATTAGTAGGAACTGAAAGTTCAGTCCTCTGAGCATGGACATCTGGAAGGAGCCCTGTCCCATGCTCCTCATCCTGATAAATGTCTCTTTGAATCAGTGGGGCTTTGGCAAACGTTTGGGCTTGAGCTTATTGAGGGACATCAACATGGAAAATGGGTTGTCTACAGAGACTCATAGCTTTGCAATTTCCTTTGAATATTTCTTCCCTCAATAGGTGAAGCCTATAAACCCTTTGGCAGGGCTTTTTATGGGAGAAGGTCAAAAATGGTAATATCTCAGTGTCTATTCTTGTGGATTTTTTTTTCTTCTGTGTAGACACATGCTCTGAGTTTCCTTTCCAAGGTAATAACGTTAAAGACAGCAGTGATACAGCACAGATGAATTTTGCCCTTTGCATTTACTGGCTAACTGTGATGGGAACAAGTGAGGTGAGTGGAAGTGCGTTAATGCACTAAGATGGTTAGACAAACACTTTAGACGTGGATTTTGTTGTTTGAAAGTAGGAGCAGTGTCAGCCCTTAAAAACCACTGTCAGAGAGAATATACCATTAATTCACACTGAATATAGAGGCCTAGATACTTTTAGTCTAACAAGGAGAACACAGCGATGTCCTACGACTTGTGGAGCCTATGTGTCACCCTTCTGCTTCCTCTTCATCCAGGCCTTGGGGACCGTTTTCTCCTGTGGGTTCCTCCTATCCTCTGCAGTGTTTTTGTGAATCATCTTGCTTAGCCTGCCAAGATTCAAGTGGAAAAATTGGATTTTTGAAATGACGACAAAAGGGGAAAAAATAAGATTAGAGAAAGAAAATAAAATCGGAGCAATTGTAGAAAGTTAATCTACATAAAATAACAGGCATTAATTAATACATATTCCCTAACTTACCTTGTACCTGTGTCTCATTTCCTTGTGTTTGCAAGGTAATTAATTTAGCAGGCGAGATGAAAGGAGACAAAGAGATGACAGGAGGCATGTGTGAGAAAGGAGTCAAGTGTGGGGCTGCGACGGGGGGCACTTGGAGAAGTGTTTTCCACATGCGTTTTGTAACTGGCAAGAGAGTGCAAAAGAGCACGTCCAGAGGAATTCGCAAGCGATGTCTTTTCTGCTGTCTTGTCCACAGTTGTGCACCAAGTATGTTTTGTTAAAAGTCCTGAAGCTCCGTGTAACAAGCCTAATCTTCCCGTGCGATTTTGACCACTTGCAGTGAGGGGTTAAACTAAAAATCCTTACACTGAAATGTTTCCTGGTTGGGTAGAGAAAAAAAAAAGTGTATATTTATATATATACATATATATAAACTCCACTATACATATATATACATATACATATATATATACACACACACTTTTTTAGACCTCGAGCTTCTTTGGGAAACGCTGTATCCGAGGGCTGTTTCGGGAGCTGGGAGCACTGCACTAAACCTCTCGGGCAAATGTTTGCATTGAATTGTTGAAAGAGCCTGAGATTGGCAACGCCACCCTGCCCTTGGCTAATGAGCCTTCCCCGGGAGAATATCAAGTGCAATTACCTTTCAGGGAATAACAACATACCAAAGAACCATGGACCCTGCAGAGAAAAACGAAACACACATTCGTAGGTAGAAGCAGCTATGAATCAGCATTAATTATCCAATAGAGGCAACGGGGTTGCAATAAGTCTCAGTTCCTGACTCACGCCATAGATCACAGCAAATGCGAGTTACTTATAGGAAAGAAAAAAAAAAAAGCGAAGTTGGGTTTGTGTTGACCTCCTTCCTCTCCCCTCCTGCACCACTTCCTCGCTGGGCCTGAGGTGGGGGGCAATGTTCTGGGGACATGTGTCCTTGCTCCCAGTTTGGGGACGGCCGGGAGCAGCCGGGGAGGCGTGAGTGCCGGCGGGACAGTTCATCCAAGTGCCAAGATGGATTCAGTGTGCGCCGCTGCTCAAGCTCCCCCTTCGTGGATCGAGCAGCAGCTTCAGAGACGGGAGAACTTCATGTCCTCCCTCCGCTTCCCCCTCCCCGGCTCCTTGTCCCAGCAGATGCAGAAAGGGAGGAGAGCCCCGGACCTGGATTTTATTGTGCGCATTCCCGGGAGACAGCCGGGGCGGGGGGAGCACAGAGTGCGGCTTGAACAATTGGAAAAACACGTGGAAGAGCCTATGCGGAGCCGCTGCGACCCCCGGAGCGAGCCCACGGGTGCGCGGAGCCCCGCGCAGCCCCGCGCATCTCCTGGGAGCTGGAAGCGGCCCGGAGCGGGGCCGGCCGCCCTGCTGAAACGAGGCGCGCCTATATTGAGTTTGTCAGGGATCATAAAATGTGAATTGATTATTCAAACAGGCATTGATTATGAAGGAATGCTTACTACAGCAACGGGAAAGGTTAAAAGGAAATTGACCCTCTGCCTACGTGACATAAAGTCATTAGGTAAATGAGATATTCATACGGAGCATAATCAAGGTCATGCTAATTTTATTTGCGGCATTCCGCTCAAATCTTCAGCTCCGTTTGGGGGCACTAAACTTTTCCCGGGGGAATGAAGAGCCCAGGCAGTCTCCAGGAGCCGCAGAAGAAGTGAATAACACCCAAAGCGGGCTGCAAATTGCCCTGAAGTCCCGCGGCCGCGCTGGGCCCCATCCGGAGCCGCGGGTGCCTGTGGCGAGGCGCGGAGCTGAGCGCAGGATCGGGCTCCGCGGCGGTGCAGGCGGGTCAGGAATCCTCGCCCAGATAGGAGGAGAACGTGGAAAAAAATAGATGTATTTATGCACATATTTATCCCCTCTAATTATAGAAATTAATCCTCTTACTTATGACTAAAAGGTAACGTCTAAAGGCGTCCCTTTGATGTCTAACAGCATCATTTGTGGCTAACATTCCAACTGATTAAGGAATAATTGTTGTTAAATGCTTTACAAGTGGATAGTGTTTAATTGAGAGGCATTCATAATTTTACGGCTTACCACAAAACGAAACGTAATTAAAAACGCAGGAATTTCCAACTGATTTTATTGCAATTATGTTTATTGTTCAGGCTAATTACTGCAGAAAATGGGGTGCTTTTGCCCATTCCAAATGGCATTCTCGGCTCCCAGACATTCCCTCGCAGGTTCCCTTTCCCAGGTACAGCCCTAGGAGGGTTTTCTTCAGCCTCCCCCCCCCCGCCGCTCTCCCCCCCCCGCCCCTTATAATTAAATGCTCCAGCCTTTTCTTCTCTCCTCCATGCAACACCTTGGGATGTGAGAAAGCGATGGCAGCTCTCTTCCCTCAGAGCTCCAAGTAATTGTAGAAGGGCTGATGAATTTCTTAGAGAAACACTTGCCATACACTGAGGAAACCATCTCCTAGCAAGATTTTACAAACCAAAGTAAACAAAGCACCCCAGGGGCGATTTCCTCCTTGCGCGCAGCTCACTTCTCAATTTACCTCAGAAGTGATCACAAACACACAAGAATTACAGCAGAAATCATCGCTGGTCTGGGGAAAATATTCCGGGTGAAAATAAGCAGAGAAATAAAAGGCGTTCAAAGAAAGAGAGAGTCATTAAAATACCTGCCGGGCGGGCTGCCCTTCTCCGAGCCAACCTTTCCTCCTTCCCCGTGACCTCGGAGCTCTTTTAGCATCTATTTAAATAAACACATCTCTTAAAAAAAAAAAAAAAAAAAAAAAAAAAGAGAGAGAGAGAGAGACTTGGGGTGGGAAAAGCATAGACAAGTGCAAACAACAGCCACAAGAGCCCTCGGGTCCATCTAAGGCAGTGCCTTTAGACCAGGTCTTTCCCCCCGCCTCGGAGGGGTGAGGCGGCGAGTAAAGTTGCTTGACTAATTTCACTGTCCAGGAATGTTTAGCCTGTAAATGGATTTATTTATTCTTGAGGTTTTCTACCCGGCCCCCAACTGGGCTCTCGGATAAAATTTGAGAGAGGGGTCCGAGACCACGGAGGGGAAAAAATCAGCGCTCATGAAGCATCGGACCGGATCAGCCCCCCTTGAGATGAGGCTTGAGGGGAATAAAGCGGCCAGCCCTGTGGTCCTGTGTCCAAACTTGCATTTTGCATTTGGTCTCCGAGCCGCTAGGAAAGGAGCACAGATATTCCTTATAAAGGAGCACGGATATTCCTTGCTCCTTTTGTTTCCTTTTTTTTTTTTTTTTTTAATCTTCCGGGGAAATAAGGGCGCGAGGTTCAGGAGGGAGATTCCGTCTTCTGACAAGTTAAAAGTAGCCCGAGCTTTGCAAAAGCTCCCATCGAGAGGACTTAATAGACCCTCGAAACAACGTCTCGACTTTTTTTTTTTTTTTTTTTTTTTTTTTTTTGCTTCAGCTCAGAGCCCTGAATTCTTTGCTTAAACTGCCATAGATTTCCATAGACGGAGAAAAGGAGGGGTATCTGGGGTGGGCATTTTATGTAAATGAGCAAATCCGAAATGTATTGCAAATCCACTGTAATAAAACTGACAGTTTTGACAGTATTGACAACATAAATATATGTTGGAACACAGCACTTTCAGACACTTAACCGATGAAGCAATAAAAAGATTCGACTACAATATTTCAAATAATCGACATTGATGTTTTGATACATCATTTTTATACCTCGAATTGATCTATCACTCCGTGACCGGTCAATTTTGAGTAAAAATCTGCTGCAATTATTTACGCTATTGCCAATGACGACCTAATAACTGTTTTCAATTAATTACAGCAAAACTAAGCATTATGAGAACTAACCGGCCGCATATCCTATTGTAGGATCCCTTGCCCGCCTGGTGCGGGGAGCAGACGCAGAGCGCGCGTGGTGCCCGCTCCGTGGGCTCCGAGGGCGAGCCGCACGGAGCAGCCCTTAGAGGAGCCTTTTGCAGCGCAAACTCTCGGGGCGCCCACGCGGGCACTCAGCACGCACTGCCAGGGAGGGCGCGGGATTATTTGGTCTGCTTTTCCCCCCCAGCCGGGCACGAGCCAAGCGGCTCCTCAGGTTTTTCTTTCCTTTTCCTTTCCCTTTCCAGACCGTCCTGCGTGGGCTGAGAGCGGGGCTCCCCACGCAAACTGCGCGCGGGGCGGCTCCGGTCGCGCTCTGCGGGGCTCCTGCGCCGCTTCCCAAGCATTTGCGGCAGGATTTTGTTCTCCGCGGAGCCTGAGCCCCACCGCAGGGCGCTCCGGTGCTACGGCCGGGAACAACGGGGACGGTTCGGAGGGAGGGAGCGGAGGGGGAAGCTCTAAGCGGCATTGGAGCCTCCTCGGGTGCTCTGAGGTTGCTCTAAAGCGGTGCAGTTTGCCCTAAACTCCTTATTGTTACAGCGTCACGTTGCTGAGGTGGCTTTTTCTTTTTAACGCTTCAAGCTTCTCCCAGCAAACGCGAGCTCCGCTTTTAACTGCCCCACAGAAGCAGCCCGCGCGGCGGTGTGGGCAAGACCCTGGCAGGTATCTTGTTTTGTTTTGTTTGATTTGATTTCTTCCCACTTCTGATGGAGGCGCGCGCGCTGGCGGTCGACGAGCTTCACTTGCACAAACCTCCCAGCCCAGGACGGGAAAAGGAAAAAAAGGGGAAAAAAAGAAAGAAAATAAATAAATAAATAAATCAGACCCCTCAAAACTCATCCCTCGCTGCACCCGAGGGCGCTGCAGGCGCAGAGCGGGGAGCTCGAGGGGCCTCTTGCATCCGCGTAGCGGGCTGGAGCATCCGCGCAGCCGGGTCTGCGGTGCCGCGCGGTGCGAGGGCAGCGCGGAGCGGCGCGGAAGGGCGCGCAGCGGCGCGGAGGCGCGCGGGGCGACGCGGAGGGGCGCGCGGCCGGGGCGGGGGCGGTGCGGAGCGGAGCGGCGGGGCGCGGGGCGGCGCGGCGGGAGCGCTGGATTCCCGCCAGGTAGCGCTCGAGCGCTGCCCATGGCGCGGCCGCCTGCGCGGGGGGGCGCGCGGGGCGTCCTGCGAGGGCCGGGCCGGCTCCGCACCCGCGCAGGGCGCGCGGGGGAAAGAGAAGGGGGGCGCTAGGGAGGGAGAGGGGGCTCCGCGCTCCGCTCCGGAGCGGGAGGGAGGGCGGCAGAGGAGGGTTACGGGGCAGGTAGGGGAATCGCCTCCTCCCACAGCAGCTCCCCAAGATCGCGGCCATTCCGCAGGCGAGGTCAAGGAGAGTTCACCGCGATGGGCGAAGTCCCACTGACTTTCTGCACTGGAAAGCTTTTGAAAAACTAATAGATTGTGGAAAAGTGGAGCGCGTTATTGGGCGGGGGCGGGGGGGTGAGAGCGAAGGTCTTGATGAGCCCAGGGGGCTGAGCAGCCAAAATGTGCCCCATTTCACAGGGGTGTCCGAGGTGGGACCTCGCAGCTCCTGCAGCTGCAGGAAATCGAGGGGAATCGGACCGGGCTGGGACGGGTAAAAACTGACCCAAGTTATAGCAGAGGCAAAGGCATGGAGCCCAAAAGAGCGGGTCTGCAGATAGGGATCTGAACTGTAGAGTAACCCCGATTATAAGAATGAAAAGGTCCTATTTGCACCCCACACGTCGCCTCGCGAACAGGATGAAAACAGGAGGAAAATCTGTGGATTTTAAGACAGAGTCATGGTTACACTGTAACCCTGCAGATACCTTTTAACAGGCGGGCTACTTTCTGTCTTAAACCCGAAACATTTCCTTGGACTGTAGCTGGAGGTGGAATACCAATTCAAAATTTCAAAATAATTCATTCTATTTTACATCCATCATTTATGAATGTTGCTAGCTAAGGTAGACTCTATATTTCTGGATACAACAGCATCACCCCAAAATACTTCAAGTCATCGCACAAACAAACAAACATTGAATAAAGTTACAAACAGGATTATGGTTTAAGTTATTTGCCCGTGTAGGAAGGCGTCAATTGTTCTAACAGATGTAGGGAGGCTAAGAGGATTTAAACCACGCGAATTTAATAAACCAGATTAGCAATAGGTGCTTTCCACAAATGCTAGGGAGCGTAAAGTAGATCTACCCCAAATTATCTGTTAGACCACAGCAGCGCCCATAGGATTGAAGAGAATTTCCGAAGGGGGCAAAAGGAGTTGGTGTCGTGTAAGCAGTGCCTGTTTCTACTCCCGAAAATTTTCTATTTACTTCAAATCTTACACTACCCACTCGCACACACATAGGCAAGCAGTAGTTTAAGCTTCCCGGTGGAATATAGTCTCGAAATGAGAAATATTACCTGTTGTGCCATCCGCTTGTGCAGAGCTGGGGACAAGAGGGAGAGGGAGTGAGCGAGGCTCGTGTCGGAGGAAGCCCGGAGCGAGATGCTGCCCTTTGGAAAGGCTGATTGGAAACAGACCCTTAAGTTTTAGAGGATTTTCCCTCTTGCTCCTTCCAAGGGCTAAGAAGCCGATCTGGGAGTTTGAAGGGAATAGGTTTCAGCGTCCATATTTGTTCTGGTGCACTTGTAAAATGCGGTTTGAAGAGGATCTTTAGCCCTCTGATTGTCTTTGTATTGTTTTTCTTGAAACGGATCTTTTGCCCTTAATGAATCCCCACACAGCTGGACAGCTCCTTCTCGGACACTGAGAGCGCTAACCCCAAACTGACCCCAATTTGACACCACAAGATGAAATTTTACCGCCTGTTAAAACCATTTCCAGCCTCGGCAAAAGGAGCTGGCTGTTGACGGAGATGCACTTCCACACCGGACACCTCATTTCTCTCTCATTCCTCTTTGGACTTTTGGGCTGAGGATTGAAAAAAAAAAAAAAAAAAAAAAAAAAAAAAAAAAAAGAGAGGGAGAGCGAGAGAAAGAAAGAAAGAAAGAAAAAGTCTCCCGCACTTTTCCAAGGAACATCCTCTGTTGTGGAAGTGATGCACGAGAAATCGAAATTAGCCAATTTAATTCCCCTGAATTACTGGGGTTTAAAAGAAATTCATCAGCACGCTAATAAAAAATAACATGGGAACTTGGAAACCTCCACTATCCGTTCACCCCATTTCCCTCTGAGTTTGCAACAGCATCTTTGTAATAGCTGAGTACTTGCACTTAAGGGCGCTAAATTGAGATTCCTCTTTAATGGCTAAACTATAGCGCTTTATAAACCACGTTCTCTGTGCTTTAATCCACTGGGATAGTGAAGAGGAAAAGGCTTCAGCTCTTTTCACGGTGAAAAAAAAAAAGACACAACAGGAACATGAAAAGCCCCTCACTTATCGTATGGAATTTCAATTTCTATCAAGTTAAAATTATTTTTAGAAGTTGGTCTCCGTTCCCGATTACACACACACACAGCAAGAATGGCCAACGCAGGAGGTTAATTAGTTTAAAAAAAAAAAAAAAAAGTGAAGGGAGGAAAGGAGCAACACTGAACACTTAAAAAGCTTTGGCTGTTTCTAGCAACTTCGGTTTTAGGCTGCTTTCTAACAAGGCTGCTTCTCTAGTCCAGAGAAGCGAGATCTCCAGGCACTCCCGTGAAAAACACAATTACGAATAAGAAAAACAAAGTCTAGAATTTGGTCCTACACAATGGAGCGCCTTCTTCTATGGGATCCAAGTCTCTTAAAAAACTTCCTTTTGTGAAGAAAGCTGATGAACTTCTCCCACATCCCTCCCAGCCCGCGACCTGAACAAATGCGCGGAGCCACCAGTGTAAGTAGCCTGGTTTTGCACGGCCACGTTAGGAGGAAAGACTCTTCCTCGGCGACACTGGAGCCATTGGAAACGAGACCCACTTGTATATCTCAAGAGGCATGGGTCAGGGTCTGCATTGCCCCGGTTAGAAAATAAGTTTAGAACTACACAAACCTAAAATAAGCCTCGAAGCTGCCTGGGTTGGCTGCATCACAGCCAAGTGACTCCATGGAAGTTTCGGGATTTGGGATCTTTAGAGGGGGAGGAGGGAAGAGAAAAAAAATAAAAACAAATAGCATTCATCGATGACTAGATCTCCTAAAAAATCTGCCAGGAAAGTACAGCTGTAAAAGTAGGAAAGGATTTGCATAACCTACTGCTCTGTAGGTCTCCGTGCACCCAAAGGATTAGCCGAGCATTCATTACCATGAATATCTTGAATTACGCTACCGATTTATACGACAGATTATAAAATACTGCACAAGAAGACCGATTTCTTTTTCCTTGCGAAATGAATCGACTTAACCACTGCTTGAAAGAGCTATACACACTAAGGGCTTTTTTTTTTTTTTTACTCACCTCTCTTTACAGTCCCGTGAAAGTCAGTCACAGCAATTCGGTTGCTCTTTAGCACTAGCTTTAATCTTGGAGGAGGAGATCCTCTAGGAAAAAAAAAAAGAAAAAAGAAAAAAGGAAGAAAAGAAAAGAAAAGAAAAAGAAACGGGTCTGCTCCGCGGCTCCCGGCGGATTTTAAGCGGAGCGCAACTCCGGCTGGAAGTGGGAGAGGGACTTTTGTGCCCGTTGTCCCCACAGGGGCTGCGGCTCCGCGGGGCTCGGCGCTGCAGAGCGCGCAGGACTTGCCCACTCGCCAGCCCTCCGCGCTATCTTTCTTTATATGTGAGGGCTGATTTCCCGCAGACATCATTGTTATGATGGCTCATTTAATCAAACTGTTTAATTGCTCCGGTAATCACTATCATCATCACAGGTACTCAATCATTCATCATTTCGGAGGGGTTTATTGACCTCTGGAGCTCATTCCCCGCGCCTATTAAAATCAGGCCGAATTTCTAGAACTGGTCTTCGAGTCGCTTTCTTAAAGTCTCTCTCCCCACCACCCCTCAAAAAAAATCCTAAAATCATCACCATAATCATGAAAACAAAACAAAATAACCCCCAACTGAACCAAAGATATTATTTTTTCGGCGGTGCACGTTCAAAAGCCACCTATGTACGAGGCCACACTCGCAACCGGGTGCATAATCATTGATAAATCCCGCTATTAACGGGATAGTCTGGTTTAGATTTTATGTGCAGGGGACCGTGAACGAGGGTGGGGGGCTGGGGAGGACAAAACTGCAGCGATCGATAGTTTGACCATCGCTCCTCCCCCGGACTTCAAGCATCGCCCGTGATTGATGATCCCGGGGCGCTCTGGTAATTGCGAGGTAAGGGCGGCTGCAGCGCCCCGCGAAACGCGCCCAAATTAACGCGCCTCTGCTTGGAAAAGTTCATTTGGTGCCCAAGGAGGGGAGCGGGGGGAGGGTGCACCGGCTCACGTAATTTGCTAAATAGCCCTCCGGTAATTAGCACCACCATTAGACGGCATTACCGAGCCGAGGCTGGGGCGGGCGCTGCGCGGGCGCGCAGCAGCCGCGGACGCTCCGCACCCCGCTCGGGACGAGCATGCAAAGCAGCGAGCACCCAAGTAACCCCCCCTTCCCTCTCGCAAAACATCTGGATGTGCCCCACGCGAGGCTGAGCGTGACTTTGTTTTCAAGCCCTTTGCACAGAACTGAGAGGGGTTTCCCCTCTCCCCCCCCACCTCCCCTACCCCCAAGGCATCCACAGCCGGCTTGATAGCAGCGATCCCTTAACGAAGAGCGGTGCCAAATATGGCCTGAATGAGGCATTTCTCTCCGTGCCCTGGAAAAAAAATAAATTTTTTTGGAAAAAAAAAAAAAGGGCAGCACAATGAAGTGGCGCGGGGCAGGAGCTCGCAGCACTTGGCCGGCCCGGCTGCCTTGCCCGGGAAGAGCAACTTCACATCCCACATCCCCCCGCTCCCCCACGGCCCCCCCAGCACTGGGGGCTCTGGGTGCCCTCCGCACTCGCGTAGCGCCCGCGATAGCCGCGGATTTAAACAAATAACAAATCGGCGCGCAAATCAGAGGCTAAACACCGCGATTGCTCGGAAAGGTATTTTTGCCGCTAAAATAACGTCGCGCGAACCAACCCGGCTCTGGGCTTCTAGCGCACTTTTCCTCTGGCTCCCCGCAGTTTTCCCCTCGTCTCTCCCCCCGCGCACACTCGCGCTCTCCCCGTCCTCCTCCTCCTCCTCCTCCCTCCCCTCCCTCCCTCCCCTCGCTCCCTCCCTCCCTGCCTGCCTCCCGCCCGCCCGCTCCCTCCCTCTCTCTCTCGCACGCTCTCTCCTTCCTACACGCGCCGGGTTGCTCGGGGCAGGGGCTGCTGCGCGGCTCCCCCCGCGCGGCGCTGCAGCCGCCCTGCCGGCGCGCAGCGCATCGGCGGGCTCTGCGGGCTGCGCCGCGCCGCGCTCCGCGTCCCGCGCTCCGCGCTCCGCGCTCCGAGCGCCGCGTTCCGAGCTCCGAGCTCCGAGCTCCGCCGCCGCCGCCGCCGCCGCCGCCGCGCTGCAGGACTGGCTATGGCCACCGCCACTTCCGGGTTCCGTCACTTCACTCTCCCGCCGATCAGCGCCGCGAAGCTGAGCCGCGTCCATAAGGCAGCAGCCGCCCGCAGCCGCCGTGCCCGCCGCGCGCACTGACCCGGCAGCCGCCCCGGAGCCCGAGCCCGAGCCCCAGCCCCAGCCCGAGCCCGAGCGAGCGCGAGAGGCAGCAACATTCCCGCCGCCGGGAGGAGGAGGAAAAGGAAAAAAAAAAAAAAAAAAAAAAAAAAGGAAAACCAAACAAAAAAGGGGGAAGTCTGGGCTTTGCAAACTATTCGATTTTTTTTTGCTTCTTCGCATCTTCCCCCATCACCCCCCCACTTCATAGTACTTTTTTTTTTTTTTTTTTTTAAAGCCTGTCGCTATCCTAAAAGGCAAAACCCAAGCGCGGAGTTACTGGAAGAAGAAAACCGGGGTTAAAAAGATTCCTCCTCTCTTCTTCATCATCATCAACCATCATTCATTCACTACCTTGACATTCCCTGGCTTTGATTGACAGCTGGAGTGGCAAAAAGCCATGAGACACGACAGTTTGGTTACATGTGGGTTGCTGACGGGCCGATCGTAACCTTCAGTTTGGGGGCTTGACAATTTTTTTTTTTTTTTTTTGCGTAGAGAAAGAAAAAAGGAAAAAGAGAGAGAGAGAAAAAGGAAAGAGAGAAAGAGAGAGAAAAAAAGAAGAAATACACAGAAACTCTGCGTGGTTCTTGACTGTTTTTTATATATTATTGTTATTGTTATTGTTATTATTATTATTATTATTTACCCATATTGGAGGATAAGAGAAGTCCATAAGTGGGTTGCAAAAAAAAAAAAAAAAAAAAAAAGGAATCTTCTTCACTCTAAATCACTTTCTTTGCTGGACTGGGATATTAAATATACGACACATCCAGGAGTTTATTGGAGCGCAGACTGATGGCGCAAAGGGTAGGTTTAAATCTCCAACACTTACCTATATATAAATCCTCTCTTAAGAGGGGCCTGTCCGATTTGCTCTGCTCTCTTACTGCTGCTGATGGCGGCCACTGTTAGAAAAAAAATAGCAGCAAAAAAAAAAAAAAAAAAAAAAAAAGAACTGATTCCCCGTCTTTCTGTGTGTGTGCGTGAGTGTCCCCGTGTGCGTGTCCCTGCGGTCGCTCCGCGCTCGCGCTCGCAGCCTCCGCGGCCGCGCGCTCCCTGCTCGCGAGCTCGGGCTCCACTGCTGCTGCTGCCCGGGCAGGGCTGCGGGAGACCTATGTGTGAGCCCATAGATGTGCGCGCACACACAGCGGCTCGTTTTGTCCCGGGCTTTGACAAGAACGAGGGGAATTGCTGCTAAATAATGTTTCTGGTAACTTTCAGATTATTTCCCCCATTACCTCCTCCCCTCCGATGCACCCTACCTTTCCTCTCTCCTTCCCAGCTTTGGTTTGTTTCTGTAGTTGCTTTTGACTCTGTCGGTTTATTCATTTAATTTTTATTATTATTACTATTTTTTCTTTCTTCCCTCCACTCCAATTCAGAGCAAACTCCAGTTTCTCCCGTCCGTTTCCTTCCTCCCCATCCCGGTTTCCTTGCTCGGCTCCCTGCTCGCCCTGCCGCCGCGGCTCCCCAGGACACACACGCGCTTTCCCCGCTACCCCCGCTCCCACCCCCGCGCCCCCTCAGCCTCCCGGCCCCGCCGGTCGTCCCCTTTCTCCCCCGGTGTGGCTGCTCTTGTTTTGTTTTGCTCCGCGCCCGTCTGGGTGCTTTACTCTCTTCTGACTTTTGTTGTTGTTTTGTTTCCTTTTTTTTTTTTTTTAATCATTTCTCTTTCTCTCCCTCCTCTCTATCTCTCACTCTCTTCCGGCCCTTTTTTTTTAATTAATTTTTTGACAGTACGATGAGCTGCCCCACTACGGCGGCATGGACGGAGTAGGGGTGCCGGCCTCCATGTACGGGGACCCCCACGCGCCGCGCCCGATCCCCCCCGTGCACCACCTGAACCACGGGCCGCCGCTGCACGCGGGCCAGCACTACGGCGCGCACGCCCCGCACCCCAATGTCATGCCGGCCACCATGGGCTCCGCTGTCAACGACGCCCTCAAGCGCGACAAGGACGCGATCTACGGGTAGGTGCCGCCGCGCGGCTCCCCGCGGGCCCCCGCGCCGCCGCCAGCGCGGGCTGCGCAGCGAGCACAGCCCGAGCCTCCTTCTTGCCTCGGTCTTTGCACCTCAGCAAGCGCCTCCTGGGCAAAATTAAAAATTAAAATGCACCCCCAAGCGCGTTGCGGTGGTGGGCATGCTGCTTTTTGTCCCCCTCCCCTCTATTTTTCCCTTTTACTTATTTTATTTTAGTTTTATTTTTGGGTCTTTCTCGGGAAGGCCCCAGTGAGGAGTTGAGGCAGGAGAGGTGGCTCTGGCTGCGCCGCGTTTCCAGACGGGAAAGTGCTGTGCGGGTGCTCTCCTTGAGCAGGATGCCTTAATAACACTCTTCGCAACACTGTAAATAAAGAGCTATTCAGGCCGCTGAGGACAGGGACTGTGAAAGGGGTTCGCTCCTCCTGAGACAGAAGAATTAAATGCATTGGAGGCAGCGAGATGAGTTTTCCTTTTAGGAAAGAACATAGGAACATAGGAGGGGAAAAAAAAAAAAGCATACCCAGCAAGCAAAACTCAAGCCTGTGCCAGTGCGTTGCTTGGGGGGAATGACACCGATTCCCTCCAGTGCCTTTTGGAAAAAAATACTAAATTATCCTAAAAGAAGAGATAGTAACAACTGTGACAGAGTGTTGGGCCTTGATCAGACACCAAAGGGGAAAACAGACAAGCGTACGATTACTACTTAGCACGCAGATTATATATATATATATATATTTTTCTGACGATCCCAACTATGGGAAAATATTTCTAGAAGTGCTCCCCCCGCCGCCCCCTCCCCAGCTCACTTATCTGGACAGCTGGTATTTTACTTGGGAGAGCTTCCTAAGCCAGGAAAGTTCACCGCGTTTTTCTGTTAGCAGGCTCCTTGAAATAAAATAAAATTACGTATTAAGTAGTTCGCAGTTTGCCTAGCTGTGCTTCTCATTTTAGGGCATAGCTCGAGGGCAGGGATGGGATCTCCCAGGCTTCGCGTATGTTTAAGCCGTGGCGGAAAGTGAGAGGTTTCCAGCGGGGCCGCGGCGCGCTCGGCTGCGCGGTACCCACGCGGGTGCGGGGCTCGGCATTCGTGGGGACCGTGCGGGGATGTGCTTCGGCCGCTCGCAACACCCCGGCCCCTCGGTTTCGAACTGGCTTTCCCCCCTGCCCCTCTCGAAGGGACATTGAAAGAGGGCAATATGTCCGTGTGTGTGCATGTGCATTTAAAAAAAAATACTTGTTGATTAGAGCTCTTGTTCCCGCTCCCCCCCAACCCCCCCGCTCTCTTTGTGTGCCCCTGCCCGCCAGGCACCCGCTGTTCCCCCTCCTAGCCCTGGTCTTTGAGAAGTGCGAGCTGGCGACCTGCACGCCCCGGGAGCCCGGCGTGGCCGGCGGCGACGTCTGCTCCTCCGACTCCTTCAACGAGGACATCGCCGTCTTCGCCAAGCAGGTCCGGAGCAGCTGCCCCGGCCCGGTCCGGAGGGATGGGCTCCCTGGAGGGCATGGGGATGGCATGGGGATGGCATGGGGATGGCATGGGGAAGGGGGGCCTCGGCGGGCGGCAGAGGCCGCGGCGCGGGGCAGGGGCGAAGCCGCGCGGCGACCGCTGTGGGGCGGCCCCTTTCCGCATCGCAGGGGGCTCCGCGGCGCCCGGCCGGGTTTAGATGCGACCTACGCCGGCTACTTTTGTCACATGTTTTTCTCCCCCTTCGGGCGATTCGGTTACAGGGTTGGAGAAAGAAGCCCTAATTTACGTTGCTTTCTCTTTGCCTCGTAGGTCCGCGCCGAAAAGCCACTTTTTTCGTCAAATCCCGAGCTGGACAATTTGGTAAGCGCTGGGGCCCCGTCCTTTCCACCCCCACCAGGCAGTCCCGGGCCCGGGCTCCGGGCAGAGGCAGAGCTGGGAGGCTCCTAAAGTGGCGGCAGAGGCTTCAAAGGGCTCCGCTTTCCGGGGCAAACGCTCCCGTCCTGGTGCGTTGCAAAGCTGCGCTCGAAAAGCCCCGGGAAGCTAAAGCGGAGGAAATAACTGCTTAAGAAGCGAGAGCTGGAGATTTCTAACGTAATTCTTTTGCTAATGTGGATGGTTTCAATATTCAAAGTGCCTAAATCCGCTTGCAAAGAAGATGCCAAACTCTTCACCCTGGGCATCCCCCCGCTTCCTTCCAAGGGCCTGGGGTGTGAGAGCGAGTGCTTGGCCTCTCTGCGGACCTTTCGAAACCGGGGCCGGGCTGCGGGCAGGGAGCAGGGAGGCGGGCGAGGGGCTTTCTCCAAGATCACACTAATAAAGCATTAATCAGCCCTCCTGGAATAAATATGATAAAAATCAAATGCTTAGGTTAAAGTTGACCACAACTGCTCAGGCGTGACCAATGGGCTAAAATCCGGGATAAGGAGTGCGACCGGGCAGCCCCCTCCGCCTGCGCCCGCCCAGGCTCGCGGCGCGGCCCCCAGCCCCTCTCCCCCCGTAACGCCTCGCTCCAAACTGTCTTGCAGATGATCCAAGCAATACAAGTACTAAGATTTCACCTTTTGGAATTAGAAAAGGTAAGAGCTAAGGAGGTGGGGGGGACAAGGGACCCTATCTCCCTTTCCTACCCCTTTGGCTGTTTGGGACAGCTTGTAAACACGGCCAGAGGAGAGAGGGGAAACGCAGTGTGATACCATAACCTGTGCCATAAGAGCATGTGACAGCCGACAGCCAGGCTCAGCCCAGCCCGGCATTTCTCCCTCAGTGTAATTTCAACCGAGTCATTACATATATATATACACACACGTATATATATATTATATATAATTATTAACCCCCTTCCATCCCTCATACCCATTCCCCTGCTCGGAGCTCTTTCCCTGACTCGGAAATAATATGTTCAACAAAAGGAGAAATGAAAGCACTGCTGCCTCTCTGCAGCCCTGGCAGGCGAGTTAACCCCAAACAAGCACTAGATGTTTGGAGGAGGCAGGGGGCCCCTGCCCGGCGTGGGGAGGGAGCTGTGCCCTGCGATGGGAACGGCTCTGCCCAGAGCCTCAGCGAGTGTCTTCATCTTACTGGTCTCGGCCACATATATACACTCTTTTTCCTTTTTATTTATTTATTTTCGGGACGGTTTGAGCGGCTCCCATCCCGAGTGACTAGTTGTACCTGTCCGGGCTGTGCGTGCTCCGCTTCCCATGTTCTGATGGGAACATCACATTGGATTTTCCTCCGCACTCTGCTCTGAGCCCACTATCTCTCTCTCTCTAACTTGTTGCTGCGGCGGGTCCCCAGAGAATAATATGTGCGGCAACAATTTCTCTATTGTTTCCTCGCCTTCAGCTATTGTGCCCCTTAATTAGAGTTACTTGCGGAGGAGATCAGAGTGTTGCTCTTGCTACCAAAAAAAAAAAAAAAAAAAAAGGTGCAACCCGATATTCCGCTATTATTGCTGCTATTATTCTTGTTGCTGTTTCCAGGTTCATGAGTTGTGCGATAACTTCTGCCACCGGTACATTAGTTGTTTGAAAGGAAAAATGCCAATAGACCTTGTTATTGATGAAAGGGATGGCAGCTCCAAATCAGATCACGAAGAACTCTCAGGATCTTCCACAAATTTAGCCGACCATGTAAGTCCTTTTGATTTCTTTATGGCATTTTTTAAAGACTTTAACCTGCTTAGAGATCCTGTCCCCAGTTTCATTGTTCTGCTGTTATTGTGCTGTTATTTTCACCTTTTGCAAGTTCGGGTCCCACCTTTTCCACTCTCTTCCCTAGTGATTTGTAAAGCTGTAAAAACGCAGAAGGTTATTTCTGTTTCCATCTGCAAAGCAGCGAGTTTGCACTGCTTGGTAAAGTTTCCTGATCTCGAAGAGCTAGCAAATTGTCTGTTTGATGTGGTGATCGGTGCTTTCTCTCCTTCCCTGCCAACTCCGTAATCAATGCAGCAGGGTAAGAAAATAGAGACAAGGAAGTTAGGGAGAAAGTTTGCTGGTTTATCCACCCCCCCCCCCGGTGAGGATGACAAGTGATGAGAATTATTGGCATTACTACATTGCATTAAAAAAAGGGGTTAGCACGTTAGAGTTTCCAATGCTTGTGCTTTATAGCAACTTATTGTCAGAATATGGACTTATTGCCAAACGCCTGAAGCATCTTCATAATAAAAGACAGTAACCTTGATGAAGCAATTATTAACAATGTATTACAGAAAGCTGGAGAGAATTATGATTGAGTAACCGTAGGTTAGCCGTTGATTTTAACACTTTCCGAGTTGGTGCGTCCGTGTTATGTGTGTAGGACTGAACGGTGCTGAGGCGAGCGGGCGCCTTTGATTTTCCGGGTTTTGCAAACAGTGTTTTGGAGCAGCTCTGGTGATACTGGAGATATGTAGGAGCAGGGAAGCCGGGAAGTCAGGGGGAAAAGATTGCAGCTGGTACCGCAGGAAAGGGAACGAACAGCTCTGGTTAAAAAGAGTGGGTGTGAACTCGAGTTTATTTATAGGAACGCATCCCTGGGGGGTAAAGAGGTTTACGCAGTTTTAGATTCAATTGAACTCATAATCTAAATGATACAGTCTAATATTTTAGCGGTTGAAATATTAATTTAACACCCGGTGTGAAGTTAACCATGCTTTCTGCACAGGCGCCTGCCCTTATTTCCCAGTGTGTTAAGAAGAGTAGCCTTAAGCCCAGGGAGAATGAGCCTTCTAGCAGCTTTTGTTTCCTTTGAAAACATGTTGTTTGTATGTGTATTTGATAATTACATTAGACCCGTACTGCAGCTCAGCTGGGAAATAAAATAATTATGAATTCTTCTAAATGCCTTCCTCCTCCCGGCATGGGTTAGTCCTATAGCCTGAAAATATTTTTTGGACTGAAGCCTGAGCTTTCATTTTCTCATTTGTATTTGGTAAACAGTGTACGACAAGGGTTTTTTTTATGCTTTACATTTTAAATGTATTATTTTGTGTTAAAAAAGTATGTAACTGTCCCTGAAAGTTTCTCTGCTTATTAGTTATCTCATCTGCAAATAATAAACTCTATGAGGCATGACAGTATTTTAAAAATATCTGTTTTATGGCATTTTCCAACCCTAAATCTGTATATGTATGTATTAAGGGACCATACTAGAAAAGAAATTTAAATGAGTGGCAACCTGAAATGATAAGCTCATTGTGTCCAAAATTCAGAGAAAAAAAAAAAGTATATGTTTCTCCAGTGCGGCTTCTTTACAAGAGTGCGTTTCAAGTGGAAGTGTAGAAATGGAGCATGCTTATGTTTATATTGAGGAGATTAGATAAACTAGCCTGTTTAGGGTTCTGGCAGATGGCGAATGCTCAAGCCAATTTGCAGTACGCCATTATAATATTTAAATTCACACACAATGATAGGACAAGGGTGGAGGGGGTTAGCATTTTGATAATTTGATAACTATTATCTTCCCTAAGAAGAATCTCCTCTTGCTTTTGTGGCCCAAAAAACAAACTCCAGTAAATATGACAACCCATTTATCTTGCACCCGTTAGGGTTTACCACTTCATTGGGTATTATAATTTAAAGCCTTTTATTTCCTGGAGATTTGAGCTATAACATTTTTACTTTAGCCCCCTGCTATTTGTTTTGAAAGGAAGCAATAATTTGTGCAACCAGAACACCAACTGGGAAATGAAGAGTTGTATCACATAGTTACATTTTATTCATGCGTTTTGGGAAATGTGTCTCCTTATTGGATTTTTTTTTGCATATTAGCTTGTTTTCCCAACAAAACTTTAATACTCTTTTATAGCTTAATCAAACTACTGTGTATGTACGTTTAGATTCACATTGCACTGAGTTGCAGCAAGAAGAAATCCACTTTTATTCCTAAAGAAGGAAAAGTCTTAAAAATATTCATATATAGATGCAAGAGTATAAAATGAGCTATCTTTTGTGAGCATATACCTGAAATTTTAATAGTTCAAGCATGCAAATTTGTCCAATTTAACTCTCCAGGTTTATTTTTTCATTTGCTTTGATATGCATATTTAATATATAGCCTGAGGCTAGATCTCATTTGGTGAAAGTTGGTGCAGGGGTGATGATGAGCCACTTCAGAAGGACAGAGACAGCATGTTGTTTCCTCTGTTTTATGTATTGGCCCACTATTCTGATCCACGGATCTCCCCCTCATGGTTTTATTTGCACATGAAATACCAGGAGCATTTCAACTGATTGGCTATGAATAATGACAGCCGAAAAAAGAAGTGTAGTTTAATTTGTTGTGTGCCAAGGTTTCTCTTGTGGAGGTGACAGTTTGTGACAGCTGTTTGACACCCCCAAAATCCGTACACCTCTATTCTTATTAAGTGGTATCAAGCTGCACTACGTGTGTGTTGGGGGGGGGTGTAAAAAACGTGTGTTTTATGTGCTTGTGTGGGGTGGTGGCGGTGACAGTGGCAGCGGTGAAGTCGGGACTAATGCAGCCCTCTAATGCTGTTTTATTCCTTTGCTAGACCTGAAAATGTAGCTCAAGGGAAAGCAACGGAATGAAACATGGGATTAGCCAATATTTACCATGAGACTTTTAAAGTGGGATATTCAGATACTGCTCGTTTCCTTTTTGAAACCTGCTGCTGTAATATTTATGTAACTTAATTGAAAAGCAAAAATAGCAGCAACAAAGAAATGAATGAGCCCCTTAAAGATGTACCTGTACTGTGGAAGGAGACAGCTGTAAGCAGTTGGGCTATATGTGTTTGGTAGTAAATGTATAAGTTGAATTTTATTCTAGCGCACTATTAACTGTTATGTAATAACAGTAAGTGCAAAGGGCCGAGGGACTTGGTAAATTGCATAGTGCGGTGCAGGTCACGAGAAGCTGAAACTTTTGTTATTCCTCTGCTATGTTTAGTAAATATAACAGCCCATAATTAGTGTTTGAATTTTTAACACCCCCATATTTTTTTATTGCTCTGAGGTATTAGCTGTAGATGGGAAGAAGGTAATTACAGCTATGCCCTGTCTGAAACAAATCAGTTGGGAGGAAAAAGAAAGAAAGAAAGAGAGAAACCTTTCCAGCTGCAGTTCAGCTTGAGTTTCCCAGCACTGAGAATTTATTATTGTTCAGTATAAACACTCTGGGCCCTATCCTGCATTCTGCATGCAGCCTGAAATGTCCATTCAGTGTGCCCACAGATCTTGTTTTTTATTTTTTATTTTTTTATATTTCTTTCTGACTATACTAACCTGAAAACTGTAATGCCTGTAAAATCTAGAGATTTTTAAACTTCTTCAAGCATATGACGGCATTCTCCACTTTATTTACGTTCCTTACATATCTGGCTTCACCTGACGCCACACAGATCTTCCTTTAGCATAAACGTACTTTGAAGCTTAGTACTTCTCCCATGTAAATTTATCGATCCCTTCCACTGGCTTTTGTGGGGGCAGGATCAGGGCCGCAGCCTTCTTGATATTTGTTTATAAGCTAAAGTCAACTTGCAGCTGAGAGGTAATAATATATAGATCATCATTCATAAAATATAATTATAAATGGGTAGAAAAATACATACATCTCTTTTTTATAAAAGGACTGTTGACAGATTAGAAATCTGATGCCTTAGCTGTAGAAGAGAAATATTAGTTTGAATATTAAACCTTTCAGCTCTCAAATGAGGAGATATTAGTTAGCTTTTTTTTTTTTTTCCTTTTTTGTACTTTTGGACATCAAGACATTTTACATTTCTTTAATATTCCTTATTGAAAAACGATCTATGCAAATCCCTAATGTCTTGCAGATGAGAAAATAATGTAAGTAGGATGCTATATATCTCTCCCAGTTATATAATTAAACCTTTTGGTAAGATTTCACTGACTAATGAGGAAGTGATTACTGGCCCGATACTGCATTCTCTAGGTAGCCCCTTCTTTTATGGGCTTTGGTGGCTGTCCTGAGTGTGCCAGAAACACAGGATCGGACCCAGGGGTGCTTTCTTATTTGTAATATGCCAGAATAGGAACGAAGTAGCTAACTGAAGAAAGAATAAGGTAACTTTTTTCTTTTCTAAATAAATTATTTTCTTAGTAGGTGGTTTAAAAACTTGGGATGTTGCCATAGGCCCTGCGTGATCCCAAGGAGCATCAGGAACTTTCCGATACTGTGGAGAATATTGAATATTCAGTATTTTTGATGTGAGGTGCAGTTCTAAGTCACTGTACAGTGCAAATTTGACTGTTTTGATTTTAATCTGAGCTCCCTCAATCTGAAATGGTAACGCCTTTTACTATGTATTTGATGTTGGTGTCCCCTCTTTGGTTCAAGCTGCCCATCATCCCAGAAGAAGTGTAGCCACATGAAATGAAGTAGAAGGAAAATAAAAAGAAAAACAACAAACACCCGATTTTTCAGGTCTCAGTTCTTTACTGACAGGTGGCTTACATGTCTGATATCAATTTTAATTGAAAAATAGAAAACACATACCTTTTAAAATGTTGCCACATTCTAGGAGTGTCAAAAATTCCTCTTGACACTTCTCTCAAATACAAAGCCTAGGGATATGAATGTCAGAATTCGAAATTAGGTATATTTGTAAGTATGTTAAAAAGTACACAAATGTCTGATAGATCACAATGCTTTGTCTTTTAACTTGTGCAAGTCTGCTGGAAAACAGTCAGTTAGAAGATTATGTTAAACATGCATCTGTAAGAAAATATACCGTAGTAATATCAAGAGTAGACTTTCAAAAACATACATATCATGTCAAATCACTATTTTTCATAGTCCATATACTTACTGAAAGTTTCTTTATAGAAGCTGATTATTGCCACACTGCACAACATCCTCTAAGGTATCGCCTTGAGCCGTATGCATATAAAACACATGCACACACCCATGCATGCCCATACGTATGGGCAGTACATTGTGTTTTGATATACAGCAGTGTATAAGGACACATTTGTGTGGTCACAGTCATGTCAGTAGTTCCCCTATGTTTACAGAGGCTACTTGTAAGAATAAGGTGAGCAAGATTTGGCCCAAAGCGGAGCGGGGAAATGCCAAGTGCATCAGTTTTTCAGCGCAGTTTGGGGTTTGTAAAATTAATTTACCAGAGCAACTTGCAGAGCTCTGAGTCCAGTTATCATCACAGACAGTGAGTTGTAGAGCTCTTACATTTCTCTTTGTGAGAGAAGGTAGGTTTTAGTTGCTCGTTCGGGAGATATGATTTTGCCCATTGTACCCGATAAAATGTAAGGGCCTGATCCTGCCATAGTTATACGCTTAAAACTTCAGTTAAAGTCTGTTAGCTCAGTCCTGCTTGTTTTTCCTACATGGATATCAATTGACCTGATTTTGATTTTACTTCCCAGCTATAAATCACTTATAACTTCCTTATGGTTATTTGTGTTTTTAATTTCATCATAAAAAACACCGTGAAGTCAGTGTCAGCCCTAGTGGCACTCCGTACACTGCCCCAGGTTAGCCAGACTTTGTACAGTGGAAATTCTGGGCATGCAAAGTAAGAAATGCAATTTAGCATTTAGCTTATCCTATATCAAATATACCTTACAAAATCTCTGTCTGAGAAATCCTGTAGCAGTTAAAATCGCTTACAGTTTCCACCAGATTTGCAGCATCGACAAAAGTGTAACACATCAGATTTGCTTTGTATACCAAGAGACTCTTGTCCTTTCGGCTGCTCTTTTCTAGATTTAGCAAAATTCAATGGTGGTGCTAAATCAATTTTTTTTCAACTTTCAAGGGAAAAAACACTGGCAAAATTGTGTTTTCTAGGGAAGGCTGTGTGTGTAAATGAGAAACAGTGGATAGCAGCAGAGTGATCTCCTGTGGCCCTGCTAGTACAAGCTTTCCCCATATTGTCTCCTGCTTTTATATTAATTACAACTTGCATTATCAGCTGCGAGTCTGTAGCCCAGCAAATAGAAAATACTGCCCCTGGAGACCTAGCTTCTTGTATCTATTTTCCATCTCCTTCTATTGTGCTCTACTCAGTATTCACTGCTTTTCTCCTGGTAACACTGCTCTTTAACACAATTAGGTAAGAGCAAGAGGAGCACCATATTTGACTCCCAATTATTAAAACTATTGGGAATAGATACATGTGTGCTGTTTATCTTCTGGGGTACATGGCAGTAGTTTAGGTCACACTTGTGTGTATACGTTATAGCTGTATTTTTGTGTATATAGATACGTATCCATATATACTCAAGCACAAAGTAGGCAGTTGCATTTTAGCAGTCATCGTCCACATTCTTTGATGAGTTTCTGCAATCTCGGATTCTAGAAACTAGACCTTGCAAGCAGAAGGCAAGCTAACAGTTTGTGTAATTCTCCTTAGCTGTCTACATTTCTTCTTTTTACAGTGCAATTGCTTAAAACAAATTTCATTGAAATCAATAGAAAAATTACCATTAATGTCAGCGGATTCTTGATCAGGATCTCTCTAGATACCTAGACTACATTCATTAAGTGTTTCTAGTGAAATACTGTTCAGATCTGTCATTGGGTCCTGTTTTTCCGGAGGTATACATGAGACTGCTACTTATTATTCAGCATTTGGTCAATAATTTTTTCTTCAGGGCTGCGAAGTTTGAAATAGTCTAGAGGAAAAAAACAGAAGTTGACTGATATATACAGTCATCTTTGTCCAAAGGAAAATCTCTTTTTGTTTGTCTGTTTGCTTTTTGTGAGCTCCACCCCTGGAGTTATTTCCATTTGTTATAATATTAAAGCATGTAATATTAAAGCGTTTTCCTCCTTTTCCAATTCCTCCAGCATTCTACTGCTGCATCTTGCAAATACCCCATCTTATTACTTCTTTCCTTAAACAAAATACTGCCAAGTTGTTTCCTTGGGAAATTGTGTCACAATAAATGCACTGAATTCCCAATCAATACAGTCTGTCTTTCTAAAACTGGGTCTACAAGCTGAGGTCAAGAACAACTCGGTCTGGTTGAGACAGCAAGTGTTTTCAGCTGCGGGAAGTCTTATTCAGTGATCCTTTCCAAATCATTACATTTTTGAAAAATAAAGGCCGGTATAGCTTTTGAAATACTGTATGATAGGTTTTGGATGACATTTGCCTTAAAACATAGCTGAGGTGTTACCAGTTAATTATTGTAATTTTCATATGTGTGATAAGGAGCTCCAACAGCAGCGGCTTAAGAGAGCCTGCAGTGCATAAAATTAACATAACTCAGTGTGTTCCCTGAAAAGTTTAGCCTAGGTGAACATGTTGCAATTATTACATTTTCTAAAAGAAGGTTCCAGCCTGATGTTGTTGGAGGGCTAAACTCATGCTATGCTATTGTTTCTTTCCTTTTTCATGTATTTCTTCTAGCTCTTTATCTGATTACCATCCGGCAAACAGCTGACGCTAAGAGGCTGCAGAGGGCTGAAGAGCTCCTGTCTGCTGTTTGCCTTCAGCTTGAAGCTATTTGAGTGGCTTCCTAACTCAGAGATAAAAAGAGAAGCTCATAGGCACAACTGTTTTAATCCAGGCTGTAAAGCAACTTGCTCCATTTTTGTATTTTATTTCCATCTGAACTTTTTCCTAACCTTATTTACAGCCCTAGTCTGTCCCCCTCCTTTTTCTTTTTTAAATAACATCTGGGATGCTTGAATTCTCAAGACTTTTCATCTTTGTTTTTCTGCACCTTTCCATCTGACTCTGTGAAATAATGGTATTTTTTGCTTATTATTAAATTGGGGGGAATTATGGTAGTTAGAGCAATTCTAGAGACCTAATTAATATAATGACCTTGAAAACATCAAATACCGCTATTTTTCTCTATTGCAATTCTGTGTTTAAAAAGTAGATTAGTGTGAGGGGGTATTTTGTCTTGTTTTTTTATTGTAACTGATGTCAATTTTGCTGATCAATTAGGAGAATTTAAGATCCTATATTATCTTTGATTTACGCATATTTTCTTGCTGTGGAAGTGTGTGTGTGCACGTGTGTGTTCGTGTAAGGTGAAGGGGATTTGGATTTTTCTTCCCTGTGGTTACCTAAGCCTTTAGCCAGAACCTTTTGAAGTCACAGGCTCTTCCCTTTGTGTGTGGAATGATCTGGGTCAAGCCCTCTAGATTTATGTTGCTGGGTTTTGTAGCAAGACATTATTTGGCAGTTCCAGTTTACATTGCCATAGAGCATGTGGTACTAATCAGTGCTAGGAGATTACTTGGAGATGTTTCGATGTATTTCTGGGACCTGATTCTAATCACACTTACCCTGGCTTTTACAATGAGCAAATCAGTTGATTTTTGCTGAACTTACTCCGACTCTGTGCTGGTTCAGGTGAAGTCAGGATCAGTCCCCTTGCCTCTCCTAAGAATTTATTTAAACTTGTCCTGCTGCTTTCAGGACCTCCTCCTTTGTGCTTCAATAGCCTAGTGCTTTTCACAGTGTACTTTAAAACATGCTGAAACATAAAAAGTGATAAAAGTGATGTTTTCCCTTTTTTTTTTTTTTTTTTTTTTTTTTTTTTTTTTTTTTTTTTTTTTTGCTTGTTTGGAGTTCTTGGGAGGTGCTCGATTAAATTGCCACATGCAGGTGACAAGTAGCACAGGTCCAGCCCCTCGCCTGATCTGTTTCATGTGTTCTTGCTCTCCTTTTCTGCCAGAGGAAATTCCATCTCTTGCCTGCCTTCATGTGGTGCTGATAAAGCTCTTCCTGTACAGTAGAATTCCTGTTTTCCTTTAAGCAACAGCAGGGTATTGGGAATGATCAGGAAAGGGGAGGAGGACAGGAGGAGAATACACTCAACCAAGTAGCACTAAGCTGTAATGTTTTTTTCTTCACTTATTCCTTTAAAGAGCAGGTCCTCATGCCAGGAAAGCCAATACTCAATAAATTAGAAAGCTAGCGTGAATTATGTGAGCGAAGTACAGTAGTTGAGGTCTTGCTTAGCCAAGTTTTGTCAAACTTCGTCTGTCTGTCTTCTGCAGTCTCTTTTGTCATGTTTTATGCATAGTAATGCAGCAAGGATTACATAAAAATCACTATACATGTTATTTTATATAATCACCTGGTGGTTATTCTTGACAATACTTGTAAGCGAACTGTTAGACTGATGCATCTAGAAAGTCTTTTGAAATGTGTCATATCAAGGTGGGGGGGAGGAAGCATCTTGTTTGGCGTATACACCATGTTTCCGAGGAAGTTTGCTTTTCCCCCCACGACTTTCTATTTGCTTGAAGTTTTTCCAGCATTCATAGCGGTGGCAGAGAGAGGGTGTGAGGTCACACTCCTCTCCCTGGCTTTTCTCCCTCTCATTTCTTGCCAAAACTGTGTCCCTTCCCTTCCTTCTACCTCTGATGGGCCAGGGCAAAGCCAGGAGCAGGAGTGCTATGGGTGCTGATTACCCTGATCCTGGTGTGAACAGCTAGGGCTGCACTAACCTGTGTGGGTTAGTGGATGCTCCCCTCCCTCCCTACCCCTCATTATCTCATTAAGAAACTTTTTATATGTGTGTGTGTGTGTATATATATATATATATATTTCTTTTTTTTTTCCTGAAGTGTTCTTATGCGGGGCTATTAATACAATTAAATCTAGTTAACTCTTTGGAAAGCTTTTTGTCGTTTTTGTTTTATAGACCTGTCTTTTCTTTTAACAAGTAAATTTTAGTTCCTCCTCTGCTCCTCACTGCTGAGGAATTATTACGCTGTGCAAACAGTATCAGCGTTTGGCACGTTTCACAAATGCTAATGTGTATACTTTTCCCCCCCTCCCTCCCCTCTTCTCCTGGTTTTCTTTCTGTTCTTCATTTGCTATTGGAATGGGAACTGTGGAAAAAATTCCTTGGCACTCTGACACCAGAATCCCTCATCTTGGCGAGACCACGATGATGCAACGTCCACGCACTCGGCAGGCACCCCGGGGCCCTCCAGCGGGGGCCACGCTTCCCAGAGCGGAGACAACAGCAGCGAGCAAGGTAAAAGGTCAACCTTTTTTTCCCTGTGCAAAGTAGGCATGACTAAAATAACTCCAGCTTTTTTTTTTTTTTTTTTAAATGATATCAGTACATCTGCCTTTGAGTAAACACAGAGTGGCAGACTTGCAGGGTAATCAGCTGTAACTTAGGGAGACAGTATTTCCTTTTCTTAACCCACTTAGCTGCATTTTATTATTATTTCAAAGAGAAATATCTAATCTTCAAACAAGCTTTGTAATAACAATTGATTAGTTCTGCCAATTCCTTTACAAATTTGGTTATCTACAGTTTATTTTTGTGTGGTGTAAGTAAATATAATGACAGACATACTCTCCAGCTGTGATGCAGTTGTTTGAGCTGGGTAGTAGACAGAGAATTTAACCTGTAATTTTAGCTGGGAAAGTTCTCCTCTAAGAAGTTATAAAGCTACTAAATAATATGAAGAAGATGCAAAAAAAAAATCAAAAAATGTTTCTTGCAATGTTTGCTTGTACAAACTCATTTTTTGCTTCTGAAAATCTTAATTCTGAATGCTAGAGTTGTGCCTGAACTGCAAAACCGCTCTTGGGTCTGTACAGTGAAGCCATCTCCAGGGTTTAGGAGGTTTAATTATTTTAGGGATTTGTTTTGTTTTGTTTCTTACTGTTTTTCACCTTATGTGTAGTCACCTGCATCCAGGCAGGGTGAGTGTCTGTGGCTGTCACTTTGCGATGATAGTGTAAAATGCTCACTTGTCACCAATGTGAGTGGCTGCAGAAAGTACAGCTCCATGAGATTTGGGCCTCAGGTGCTAACAGCTGGGGTAAGGATGGTCTGCTGTCGTTCTCGGAACCTGACCCGATATTGGGTTTCTAAGACCATAATTCAAGGTGGTCTTCAGTATTTCTTTTTGCTCTCTTTTATTCCAAGTCTTGCCTAGCAACTATGGCATTACCTTTTTAACATCTTACATGTGCTTCCTTTCTCTTGTGCACCTGTGGTGTTTGGGCACTGCTGCTCTCCCACTTTGGGGTTACATGCAGCAAATGTAGCCTGTTGACACATCTGTCATTCAACAGACCACACAGAGCCCCAAAAACGGGGAGAGGCAGCAGCCTCTGCTGCAGCTAGGGCTATTGCTTTGGTAAGGTACGTCCTCTGTCATTAGCTCTGCACTGCTGACCTCACCATGATATTTGCCATGCTTAAGTAGATACATGACTTTCATGTGGCCCACTGTTGGTCATGCAGGTAGGTCCCCACATCCCTCTCATGATCTGGTGTGTGTTGTATGCACTGGAATTCTAGGAACTTGCAGAGTTCCTTGCTGGTACATTGGTTTGGGTTTGTCTCCTGTTTGTATGAATTGTTTATACGTTTGTAATCTTATTGCTGATAGAAAGCAGCCATGACATAGGGCGTGATCCAATTTCAATATGAGTCATTCAGGGCTTTTTTTTTCCCTATGTGGTTGAACTGGAACTGTATGAGGCCCAGAATAAACTATCATAGCTTCAGTGGCTACTGAAACGGTGGGCTAATAGCAAAACTGCGTTACCCGAAGAGTTGGCCATAGACTTGACTGTTGAAAAACTGTTTACTTTTTAGGTTGTAGCTAAGAAGCTCGATGTAGAAGGTTGTTTACATACTAGAAAAGTGATTCCACTGAGTCATCTGCCACAATGTGTTCACCCACCCCTAGATAAGACATCTCCTTACACCTGTATCTCTGCTCTGTTCCAACAACCCCATGTAAGTTGGAAGTTGTTTTTCGTCAAGCCGTGTTTGATATAGGGAAATCCCTTGCACTGACACCCAGGTATCTTGTATTTCGCTATGCAATCTCTGATCCCAGTCATATAAATTAGGAAACTCGAGAAGTATTCCTAAATGAAAGAAAAAGTAGTTGGTGACTCTATAACTGCACGCACTCTTCATTAGAGGCTGGGGTTTTTGGCAATGTATATGGTGTAAACGAGCGTGTTGTGCTTATTTCTGCAGAAGATAACCAATTGCTGAAGGGCTGAATTAGTCGCTAGAGTGGTGCCTGATCTAGCAGGGTAAAACATAGCTAATATGCTTCCCTTTGTGCCCAGTCCAGCTTTCTAAAAGGAGGCAGTCGTCCAGTGGCAAATCAGTGTTCCGCTCAGCTGCTGGCAGCCGAAAGATGTACGATCGTACAGTACAGACAAAATTCCCATTGGATTGCTCTCCATCTCTCATCCCTGGGAAAGATTAAAAAGAGGGAGGCCTTGTACAGATCTGTGCATTTCTTCTAACACTTTCTTGAGGGGCGGGATTTACTTTATAATTCTGAAATGGCAGCAATTTGGTTCCAACCAATTCTAAGATTACGAAAATGTGCTCTCGACCCAATCTGGCTTAGTTACTTATTTTGGTCAGCTTTGTTCCTTTGCAATTTTAATACCTTCTTCAGATGATACTTCAAGTATTCCACTTTACCCATAAGGATTTCTTGAGAACAGGAGCTCATTAGAGTCTTAGGTTACATTAGCAACCTATGGGCTTTTCTGCTGAGGCCTGGTGGCAGTAGAGATTAATTCAAACTGCAGCTGGTCTTTTTTACCTCTCTTTTAAAAACCTGTCTGTGATTCTTTTAATAAAAATTTAAAAACAAATAAATAAAATAGCACAGGATTTTTTGTTTGTTTGTGGAGGAAATGTTCTCCATGACAGCATATGATGACTGTCCCATTGGTATCAAAAAGGTTAATCTAGTCAAAGTTTCAAAATGATTAGAAACATACTGGCATTGAAAGAGTTAAGGAAAGGGCCTTCAGGCACTAAATGTTGAAAGATTATCCTAATTTTATTAGTGGTGAGTGTCTGTGTTGTTCTTAACATGTCACCTCACGTGTTCAACAGAAAACTAAGCTATGCAACATATTGATCATCTAACGAACCTAAGTACTAGTGACCTGTAATCTACCAAGCCTTTATTGACTTTATCCTAGTTCAGATCCACAAATGCAGATCAATGCTGCATAATACTGTTTTAGAGATTAGCAATTATGTAGTGGATCTGATCAGCTTCTCCCTGCCCTGGAAAAAGAAAGAGTTAAATATATCCAATAATAAAAATAAAACACTCTAAACATCTTACAAAAGAGAAAAAAGGAGAAGCTGATTTAATGGTCTAATGAGGCCATCTTCCAGAGACTTGTTTTGTGTGGGGCTTGCTTTGACCTTTCGCTTTGCTCAGGAGCCCAACGCTTCATTTTTCACATTCTTGCAATTACGTTAACGCTTCAAGCATTTCTGACTCCAAGTCAGCTAGCAACACCAGGCATAACTCAACACTGTGAGTTTTTCTCCTCTCTGTAGATTCATTAACAGGTCACTGGGGTCCCAACTGAAATTTAAAACTGACTGGTTCTGTTGGGTTAGTTGAGTTATAGCAAGGGAGATGGCAGGAAAGGGGCTGAGAGAAGGGGAGGAGAGACTTAAGACCCTGGGGTTTTTGCCAGGGAATATATGTGTAAAAAACACTAAGCAGAAGATTAAAAGGTGTGTGTAGCTCTATCATCCATCCTTTTCTTTGGAGGGAGAAAAGACATATTTTGAAAGTCTTCTGCAGCATTATATTTTCCTTACTCGGTGCGAAACAAAGTGGAAAAAGGCCACTGCCTTTAAGTACAAAACTAAATTACTTTTGGAATTTTGCATCAATTTGTACCATTGTGATGGATATGATGGTCCCAGACTTTTAATTCTTATTTAATTTCTTTATGGGATATTTTAAATAATGAATATAGTGGATTATGCATGAAAAGTGAGAGAGAAGTCTTTTCAATTTTTAAAAACATGTGGTCTACAGGAAAACACTGGGGAATCATTTGTTTCATGTTTTATGATGCTGGGATTGTATACCTGGTTTGTCATAGTTTGTCTTAGTTTCCTCATTCAGAGGGCCTGATTAACCACAACCTCCATCTGATATTGCTGGAAGTTCAGCACCTTTCAGGATCAATCCTGGGAGGGTAAGTCTGACCAAGTCAGAAGCCAGCAACAAGAAACTTGGAACAAGTTGTACAGCAATAAAAATAATAAAGTGGCATCAAACACAGCTCGTCTTACTAACATGAGTAGTTAATTGATTTTTGATGGAATTATTTGTGGAATATGATTTGTCCCTTTGGATAAAATAGTTGAGGGCTTCTCCCTAGAGCAATATCTTAACACGTTTTTGAAACACATGTGTGATAGTTTGATGCTTGTCCCACAGACTTGTTTGCCTAATTCTCTGGGTCAGGACAAAATCACCCAGGATATTAGCTGAAATCACATACACTCATTCTAGTGTATGGTCATTCATCTTTGGTCCAATGAATGTTGGAAAAGTTAGGTAATATGCTCTGGATCACTACACACCATCAACTAGTACAGAAATTTGTTTATGGAAGTAGTTGGTGATATACGAAGGCCTGTCCTATTTTTGCAACTATACTGATTTAGTAGGTATATGGGAGGAAAAGCTTAGAACCAAACTTTAGCAGATGGAAAAGGGATAAGTTGCTGATAATATTCCAAACAAATGAAAAAACCCAAAACTTCTCTGTATGCACATATGTAAGATTCATACAAAATATTTTTTGGAAATTTGTTATCCAAAAGTCCAAAAGTTGATCCTACAGTTCTTTCCCTGCCCCCTCAGTGGTTTATGTATAGATAAATCTTCCAGAGCTGGTATGTATGCTCATCCGAAGAATTCAGAACACTTTTATTTATTCATATTTTTACCTATCAAGCTACTCTGTATGAGGGTATACTTTTCTCTGAGGCAAGCTCTTCTTGCCTCAGAGAAAGGGCAGGAAAGAGAAGGAGGGGGAGAGAAAAAAAAAAAAAAAAAACACGCAACTAACAGAAAGGCCCAAACTTTCAGACTGTGAAAAATCAAGCTTCCTAATAAATAATGCTTCACTGGAGATGCATTATTTCAGCAGGCAGAGCTCTCATAAAGGTGAACTGTATGAAGTATGAAAAACTCTTAAAGAACAATGACTTTTTTGAGCTGAGGAAGATACAGGAAGAGAGTAGCCCTTATTAATTCATCTTTCCCTTTCAAGTTTGAGGGGCCCGTCCTTGTGTTGATATGTATGAGTAATTCCCATTAATGGCGCTGGGAGTTACGCATGTGCACTGGCAGGAGAATAGACCCCTTAGTGTTCCAAGCACACGAAATTTACATTTTTTTCCATTGCTGTAATTGAGATGTTGACAAATTGGAGAATATTGATGAGCTTTTGTTTTAAGTATTTCTTGCCAAGTTTGTTTTATTTTTCATGGTTTGAACAATGGTGTGGGTTCAGCAGCAATGAATAATAAGGGTAAAGATAACTTTGTATTTCAATATTTTGATGTGCCAATAGGAAATAAATTGTCTTAGGAAAATGGAATATGCTGTTTTAATCATTAGTTATGCATGAAAGAAAAATTGATGTTGACATCTTTGCTGTAAAATCGTTGTAATGGGGCCTTCCTTACAATTCATTTTTGTAAAATTCATTTTGTACATTTTGCAGCAATTGAACAATCCCTGCACTGTGAATAGGCAGAATTCCCAGAAATACTGAGACAGTTGGCCCAGTAACTGCTGAGCTCACACTGCACACCACATGCACATTAACCATAATGATGCCAGAATCAGCTTAGCTAAATATAGGCACATTTTAGTATCCTCCCATCTTTTCTTTTCTTTCTTTCTATTGCAGGAGCAAAAACATTTTGTTTGCAGATTTTGTTTGATTGTTGGGAGCAGTTATTCCTACCTTCTCTCCAATAAACAGTATTAAAATTTCATAGTGAATCTTCACTGTACAGTTTTCTAATAATCGGGCTGGTGAAAACTGCAGATTCCTCATCTTTTATTGAATTACAGCTTAGTGTGGGGGCTTTTAAATATTTCACATTGACTTGCACCTCACTCTTAGCTTTAATCTTAGCATGTAATTTTACTTGCACGAACATGTGCATGCACAAGCGCATGTATATGTGTGTGTATACATGTATATCAACATATACACATTAGAAAACACTTACTTCCACATTTGAAATATGTTGTGCTGGGGTTTCAAATGCAGCCTAGAAAAACTCTGTCAATGGAATGTTTTCATAGTGGCAGCAATCTCTTTAAAATAACCCTAAATACAATATGACAGATGCCATCTGGAATAATCTTTTGCTAGTTGCTTTTAACTTTTATTTTTCCTACAGCTAAGTTCATCCCAAACTGGTCACTTACTGTTATCGTAAACAAAGTGAGGTCCTTCCTCCCTTTTGTGCATGACTGTTCAGAGAAAATAACTAAACAGTTTTACTTGAGAGAGTGTTACTGGTGAGATGTTTGCGTCTGCCTTCACTGTTTTTGTTTTGTTTTAAGATTTTTATCTCTCTCCAAATGAGAAAGATGGGATTCCCTCTCATGCCATTCTTTCCATCCTAGATCCTATCTGGCTTAACCCAGTATACCTCCAAATGCTAGATAATAGTCTATTTGCTAAATTATAACTGTATGTTTATTGTAATATTAATGGTTTCATAACGCAACACACTGAAACGTGCAGCAGCAAGTGCTTAAATGCCTTCCTGTGTTGTTACAGACTAATTTCTTCCTATATCTGCCAACTTATTGGAAAGATCTAGTGTTGGAATCTCTGGATTTTTTTTTTTTTTAACTTAGTTGTGTAAAGGGATGTCTCCTGATGCCTGTTAGAGTTTAATTTAGAGTAGTAATTAAACTTGAATACTGCCTCATAAACAAAAGATAAACAATAAACCAGCCACGTTCCCTGCTGTTTCATAGCTTTCTTTCCCAGATGTTTTACCCTGATAATTTTTACATAGTGAACTACCTAGCATGAAGTGCTGTGGACAGAGGTCAAAGCTGAGTTCTTTGTAATTGATTTCATGAACTTTAAATAATAATAATAATAATAAAACTAGAGAATTTTTCTTCAAGTAGCTGATGAATGTCCTTCAGTATCTTAGAATTTTATTAATTTTGTTTTTTTTGCAATTCTGTCCCCATTGTTTAACAAGACTACCCTAATTAAAACAACACCAAAATGTGAATTTTATCATTCATGACCAAGAAATGTTGTTATTCCTTAACAGATGGATGTGTGGACAGTACAATAGAATCTTTTTGTCATAATTATTGTAATTTTTCTCAGTGCACTTCTAGGAATTGCTGTTTCCACGTTGATCCCCAGCAGCTGAGGAAGCGTTCCGCAGCGGAACACTTAGTGCGTTTAACCCTTCCCCAGGTGCTCCTGTCCGTCCCTAGACTGCTCCACTGCGAGCCATGGTGTCCCTCATGGCCAGGTAGGGTAGGCCGGCTCGTGCGCGGCAGGAGCCATGTTATTTTCACTGGGTGGGGTAATTACTGAAAGCTGAGAATAGCTGCACTAAAGACACAGGGATACTTTCACGATCCCATTAGCATAAGAGTGGGTAAATTATTCATGCCAAGTGAGGATTCTATGGGGAAAAGTATAGTTAATGCACATAGTTTTTAAATGTATCCCTTTCTGCTCTGAGACTAAATTCTTGTTGGATTCAGTTCTCAGACATTTACGGGAAAGCTCTAGTGGCATGTTAGACGCAGTTCATCTCTCTCTGTTTGCAGCGCTCTCAATAGAGACCATCTGGCAAAGATCCAAAAGGTGATTAAACAAAATGATCAGCTCTTGTTGCTGTGTTACATGTCCAATACTCTGGATTAAAAAACATGACCCACAACAGTCAGCTAACGTCATTCTTTTTTTTTTCTCCTTTTTTTTTTTTTTTTTTTTCCTTCCTCCCTCTCCTCTTTTCCCTGTAAGAATTCAGATGGTCCACAAATGTCTATGCCATCTTTGTGTCCTTATGGCCCATAATCATGAACAGGTTGTGCAAATGGCTCTTTCTGTAACACGGTCTGTTCCAGCAGCATAGAAACATTTCATATTAATTGGGTCAGTCTAATGTTCATAATGACATGGGGAAAAATCACCCAAATGTGTTCTTATAGTAAACATTAAAAAATGTGTCTTTCTGCTAAGAGTGAAGTGAAATTTGACATCAGACTCATGTGCCTGATTTATTTAAGATTGAAAAAAATCAAAGCATGATATTGTCATCTGCTGAAAATAGTTTAAAGCCCCTTCTAAAGAAACAAAAGGGTGGCAGGGGGAGAGTGAGCTGTGGTTTAACACCACAATCGGGGATGAATTTACAGTGCTATTCAGAAGAGTACTCCCTTATCATAAACAAGCTGATAATCACACTGAATCTAACTCCCAATTAGCTCTTTCTTTGCTCACAGAGATCAGTGTACATGTCCTCCTTAAGCCGTGATATGTTGCCTTTCAGTCAGACAGAACATTTGTATACCTTATGTCATATTCAGAATTTAAGGATTAACACTATATATTTACCAGAAAAGCCAGCTAATCAGCAAGGTAATTTTTCAAAACAATCCCTTTGATGCCTGGGTTAAGGTAAAAATGCCAAGACTGTGAATAGGGGACATATGTATCTTATCTTTTTGGGGTTGCACCAAATGCCAAGTACTAGCATAAATTCAACAGTAAGCAGACACTGTTGGAAAGTAATTAAAGAAATATTGAAATTAAAGCTCCCATATCAGTGAAATATTTGTAGGCCCATTTTTGTTTCATACATAACAATTTCCATGGACTTGAACTGTTTCTCCATTTATTTATTTTATTCTTTCCCTTCCCTTTTGAGCTGTAGTCTGGAACAAGACAGAGGATTCACCTCTGGATAGTCAGTCATGGAATCAGAAATGATTTCCTCCTCCTGAGGATGCTTACAGTCCAAAACCCAGCAGGCTGACTCGAGGAGGAATTTATATGAAAACAAACAAAACAAAAAAAAACGGGCTGGGGTGGGGGAGAGTGAGAGGAGAACACCACAAGGCCTATGCTAAGAAAAATCAAATTCTGCTTTCGAAAGCTTAAAAGATCTAACTGAAGCTGTCAGCTCTCCTTAGTGCATAAGGTGAAGCACTAGGTAAGAGATGCAGACGTGTCCAGAGTGCTCAGGGAGGGAAGTGAGGCTCCCCTGGCGTCAGTGCACTGTGGCAGATGAAAGGGACCCACGTAGCCTTGGGGGTCTTAAGGCTATTACAGGGCAACTCATGCTCTGTTATCATGCTGATTTCCAATTGATTTTTGGCTGTGCAGTACTTGTTGAAGGCCCTCTAGAGCATCAGGAACTGCATTATGGTAGTACACACTGTAATACATGTGCCTTTTGTTTTATTGTCTTTACTTTCTCTAGAAGAGGAGGGATAACCATGCTCTGATTGCTCCAGCTTCTGAGGTGGCTTTGCATTTAGGGAAGTAGAAAGGATGGAAGACAATCAGAAATGGCTGTTGATGTCTGTGTGTCTCTGTGGTTCTGAATTTTCAAACCAATCTGATACTAAGTGCCTTAAAAACGCTGCTTTTAATCTGTAAAAAAAAAAAAAATCTATAATATATATGTAAATTATATATACTCTCACATAAATGACTCATTCCAGTGTTGGACTGACCCAGCTCTGGTGTGTAAATACACCTTCTTTCCCAAACTTGTCTGATTCTTTTAAGTAGCTGGTATTAAAGATGATTGAAGTCAGAGCTCAGGTTGAAGGAAGGTTTCTATAGGTTGAAGTGCATAATTTCTCCTGCCTTCTGGCTTTCTTCAGCTAAATTGTTGTATCATTCTGGTAGGTCTCTTATTCACTAAGAAACAAGTGGTCCACGTGTAAGTCTTGATAAGCTGAGGCTAGGCTGGTGGTTTTAAAAATCGTATCAGTGTCTAAATATTTAAGGTATCACCATGATAAACCTTTACCATTTTTACAGCAGTTTTGCTTGTAAAAATTCTCACGCATGCAGTAAAAAGGTGTAAACGAATACTAAAAATGTTTACAAGAATAAAAATGTACATGTGAAAATACATGCATGTAGCAGCTTAAACTTGTAACTTTCTGGCTTAAATTAGCATAGGGTCTTAAGGGAAATAACAGCAAGCAGCATAGCCTTGAGGATAGAATGATACGAGGAGCTGCTGACTGCAGCCTCACCTCCCATGCTAGCTGCAGGCATGATCCAAATAGCTGGTATGATCACCAGGGAGCCTTTAGTTGCTTTCTGTGGGCTGCCTGTGTTGCCTCAATTTGTTGCCTTGAGGTGGGACATGGCTGCCTACCAAGAGGCAGCCAACTGCTGAACTGAGTCCAAATTATAGGTCCGTGTAAGTGCCATGGCCTCTGACACACTGTTTTCCTCCATCTGTATGATGGGCTTATGTGTGGCATGGCTGTTACAAAACTCTGTCATCTACTGTCAATGGGCTACGCTGCTATTCCAGGAATGCGCAGCTATATAGAAAATTCAAGTATGTTAGTACTCTTGTGCTGGCTTCCCTGACTTTCAGAAAAAAGCGCTGGATATGCTGCTACTGTGAATTGCATGGTCTGTTTTAAAACTTTCTCTTGTTTCAACAAAGGTGAAAAATGGTGAATGAAATAGCCTTTATGTTTAACTTAATGCTGTTTTTAAGTAATAAGACTTGTGAAGTCAGTAATAAAAGGTGACATGGATCATGTCACCATTTCCTGAATGATATATGCATAAAGATGAGAAGTCTTAAGTGCTCAAAGTGTGACATTATATGCATATATTCCTTGTCCACTTATTTTCCTCTCACAGAACAAGTACAGTAAATGCAGAGCAAAGCAAATGTGATTTGTGTTCATACTTAGGTCTCCGGGATCCAAAGGTAATACTGGCTTAGAACAAGATTGTGCAACGCGTTGTGTTCTCCTTCCTGCAGGATTTACTTAATACTCCACAGCTACAGAACAGGTTGTGGTGTTTAGTCACCTTGCACATCAGTAGTTCTGTCTTTTAAACACCATCATTGATTTTTCTCATCCTGGCATGAGAAGATCTAGCATCCCCCCCACTGCTCTGTTGCAACGCGATGAAGGAAGGCTTAGGGCTTCAAAACTGTCAGCAGAGTCACAAATAGTGTGCTTCATGATCTTAGGGAGGTTTATTTACTGGGGGAGATGCTTAAAATATTGTGTAACTATTTTATTATACTTGTTAATTATTATTGTTTTTCATCTTAACAAACATATCAATTTAGCACCTTCACTTTCCACAGAACTTTCTTAAAATAGCATTGTAAAATTCGCAAAATAGGAGTCCTACTTCACAGTTACAGCTCACAAAAAATGCTGTTTTTTTTGTTTGTTTGTTTTGCTGGGGAGGTGGGGGGTGTCAATGATGGACTCCCTATGGAAGATTCAAAAGGAAGTGGTGAGAATGAACTAGAAAGCAGCTTCTTCAGCTCAGAGGCATGCTTAAGAACACACTTTCCATGTAAAGTTCTGATCCTTGCATGGAAATTGGTAGCAATAGTAGAGGCACTACTGGTTTCAGATAGGCAAAGCCTTGGTCAAACACTCAGTCAAAATAAATTAAAGGAAAATGGTTCTCTTTAAACAAATGTGAAAACTTCTAATTTTCTGAGCATTCCCATTGAAACTACAGCTTTGGCTGTTAAGACACAGGATCTACAGAAAGATAACCATAATGGTCTAATGCTTCCTAATGTTTCTAAAAATTTCATTGCCCCTTACATTTTAAGGGGTAAATAAGAAACCAACTTTTCTTTCTTTTTCCAAAGGCAGGTTTTTAAAAGCACTGGGGAGAGCAGAGGGAGATATTAATCATTAAAAAGTGAACTATCAAAAAATTCTAAAACCCTATTTTTTTTGAGTTTGTTGGAGAGAAGAGGCTTATGCAGTTAACTCAGACTTGCCTTTAAGGAATTTGTCTGCTATTGTTTAAGCATACTTAATATGCTAACCCACCTTGCATTCAGGTATGCGTGGAGTCAGAAGAATTAAAGGATTCTTCATCCTCCACTTATATTTAGAAGTGGCTTGTAACTGATGGCTCTAATGCTTGGCTGTGCTTGGGTTATTTGTAAAGTCATCTTTATCACAGCAGAAGGGGCAACCAGTGGGAAATCATCTGGTGTCAGAGTTGGGATGATGGCTCTGGAGCCCCTTTTCCTACCTACAGCCCTACAGTGTGGTGAGCACAGTGAAGAGCAAGACAAAGTGCTTTCCCTGTGCTCCGCTGATTTCCCAGCTGTTCTAGGGCTGAAGTCCACTGCTAGCTCCAGATGCTCAAACTCACTGCGAGAGGGCTAGCCTAGACTGCAGGCTATCGAACTTGTGCAAAGAGCTCAAATTATTTTATGGATGGTTACCTTTGTGCACCCTTGGCACTACACATTCCTCACGCGCCGGCTAGGAGCGGGGTCTCTGACTTTCTTGTGTAAACAAAGCATTTGCTCTAACTGACAAGGATTTCTGGTGCAGTCATGAAAGGGAGTCAGGGAAATTCAGCAAATTCTTTATTAAGATGTGATTTGTGCCATGAAATTTTTTGACAACCCCTGCATTTAATTCTCAAATACGTAAAGAGTTCTCTTTTTCTTATAATCCTGCATTATGCCCACCAGCTTATTGTGGCTACACTTGTTTAAGTAATTACATTTGTTTAAACTTTCCTTGGGCCTCTCACTCTGCAGCTGTAAGTTGGTCATACCTAGATTTAACACGCTCCCCATCTGCAGGGAGCTCACCAAAAGGAGAATATGACAAATACATACATGGAATTTTATTGCCGGACTTAGCGCTAAGCTTTTAAGTTATTTACAAGCGTAAAATTCAGAAACTTGCATGAATTCCCTGCCCAATTTTACACTTCTGCTTAAAGTGTATGGAACATCACTTAACCGGTGTGAATTGGAATTATTCAGCTTGGGACTTCCCTCGCGGTTCCTCCCGCTTGGATTTACTGCTTCCTGGCTGCTAGCTGGTTAGGGGGACTCCTGACCCAACGCGTGTGCTGGAGGGGATGGCTTGAGGTGAATGCAGCCTTCTGCTCAGCAGGTCTGAAGTGGTCTCGTAGCTCCTACTGGATGCTTGAACAAGCAGAGGGCTTAAGCGAAATCCGTCAGCTGAATCAAAATCTGTTCTTATTTAGGGACTAATCCAAAGCCTGTTAAATCAACAGAAAGATTTTGGTTGACTTCAGTGAGCCCTTCTCAGTGCTGGATATTCCTTGGTAACACATCTGAAATCAATGGTGTTGCACTGGCTTCTGTCAGTGAGGGGAGAGAAAAAGGATACAGAAGTCTTCAGGGCAAGGATTGTCCCCTCCTTATATTTGTATGGCATCTAGCACATCAAGATCCTTCTGTATAATTAGTGCTCTTGAGTGCTTCAAAGGCAGAATAATGATTTTAACTCCATGTGATTATTTTATTCATAAACTTCCAATCAGCTGGATGAAGAATTCCATTATTTTGAATAGATATGGATGCTGTATATCCACCACTCGTGCACTCTTTTGGCCTTTTAAACACTTCAAATCAAGCCATCTCAAGAAACAAGAAAAAAAGAAGCTATCACTTTCTACGTCAGAACAAAAAAAAAAAAAAAAAACATATTTCTCTGCTATCAGGCTCCGAAGAAATCTGTTTTGAATGAAAAGCACTCACTTCACAAATCATGTATAACTTAATGAGTGTAACTTTATTAAGTCCACTGCCCTGAGAAAATCATCAGAACCTCTTTTTCTATGATTAAGTCTACTACCTTTTCATTATGTCTATATTGCTACCTTTAATTTCTCAGTGTTAAACTAAAGTCTGAGCTATTTGCCACTAGTTGGATTTTAATGCAGTATTTTGCATTTGGGAGATGGTAAATATCTTTAGTTAAGAAATGACCAAGAATGAAAGGATTCTAATGCGTACACACATCAGTGTATGCCTTCCATTTTCAGTAGTGTCTTAAAAAAACAAAGTAAAACTTGATCTTGCATAGGCTTATGCACTGCTTTGCATAGTGTACTGTGAATCCCTCACTGAAACGAACGGGCGCCCAGCAAGGTTAATACCAGCCACCTCAGTCTTTGTGAGATTTGTGACTGCATGATGAAAGAGCACTTAGAAGGATGCAGATAGTTCATACAAACGTGAATAATCCAGCTGAAAATCATTGTTGGAACTGTGCTCTTTCTTAGCATTTCAACTATGATGTCATACATATGACATGTAGGAATTCCTTCTCAAAAACTGTTAGAAGGAAAACTCCCTAATTATACTTTCAATAGACATCTTCATTAAGGCTCTAAACTACACATATTTTCCTTAAAAAGAAAGCTGGTAAGTTTTGACTGATTTAACTTATTAAATCTTTAATTAGATTTTATGTGCTCTGAACACTTTTATGTTTTATTGGGTATATTCAGATATTCTTTCTTTGCAAACATGCACTACCATGTGAACATGTTTTTGAGTAGTAGCAACTTCCTGGTTCAGTATTTCGAAACGTGTGCAAAATTGCACATATTTTTCTAGATGAGTATATTTAATACATTAGATCATTTATTTAATAGTATTATTTTTGTTCAACAGTGTTTTATCTATTTTGTGTAAAATATTAAATGCCATAGGTATTGCATATTAACTTTAGATTTGGAACCAAAGCCAAAATGTTTAATGCATATAGTTATATTTAATTTATTTAATGGAAGCAAGAATAGACTGATCAGTCCAGTGTCTCAGCTGACTTGCTACCTTTAGGTTTTCTGTCCCTTTGCATTCAAGGATTTTAAAAGACAAAGATGACTGCAGTACCAGTTCAAAAGTAGTAATACTGGAGCTTCCAGTGGAAAAGAGATAATAAAAATATCTTGGTGCTGAATGTTTCTGAGGTTTTAATTACTTTACTGTTTGCTTTCAGTGCATTGAAGAGATCGTCTCTGAACCTTCCTGAAGTTCGCTAACTTCTTTAATTCAGTTAGACATAGTTGGTAGCTAACCACGGTCTGTGTGGCTGTTATTTTATGTTGACTTTTTGTTCTTTTTGCCCCCTTTTTTTTCCTCCTTCTTTCTCACCCCTCTGAAGAATGAAATGCATCCTACCTTATCCATTTTCAGAAAATCTTCTGTAGTTTATATCTGCAATGATAGATGAAACACTTTTGTTTAGTTGTGAATTGGTTATCCTAATTATTTTCCTGGGTTGGATCTTATTAGCAGTTCATATTCCCAGCTTTGAGACTACTTTGGCATAAAGTTCCATCTATGAGCAAGCTTTTATGAAAGAGAGGCTTTATTAATTTTTTAGATCTTTCATTCTCACTATTAATCTATAACTCAGCCTCAACTACAGATTTGCCCTTTTTTGTTTTGTTTTGCCTTCTGAATATGAATTTGGGCAGGAATATGTTTCATAGTCAAGACCTTCTAATCTGGCAATTCATCAGTGACATTCTGGGTTTGGTTTCAAGCCCTTCTCTGCTTTCTTGTAAACTAATCCTACAGTCCTAGGACCACCAAAGAGAATGTCATTTTAGCTAGAAGCCCATACTGTCAGAATTCAGATTTACTGTATGCCAATTAACCCTCCTTTAAGCTCTTCCAAATGGCTATCAATCTGCTTTGTTTAAAGGAAATAAGCTGTCCTTTTATTTTAGAACTAGTAAAGAATTTTACATCTTTCTAAAGCAATTTTCTGCATTCTTACCAACTACACTGATGTGAATGTAAAGTACACAATAGGTCAAAATCTGACTTCAGTGGGAGTTGATGGGAGTGCAGTCTGTATATTTGAAAGCAGAATTGACTCAGTCTTTGTGCGCCTCTGTAGCAAAATATCTTATCTGAAGATAAATTATACAAAGATAATCAGGGAATACAGATCCGAGTTTGTTTTTCACATTATTTTCTGTGACTACCTTACATGAGCTCAGAGGAGCTGCTGATGTTCTTACTAGGGATGTGGAAATGTATTTTTTTCCCCTGTGTTTATTCACATATAAACATTTTACATGCTTCCTTAGAGAATTTCCTTGTAAGGTTCAGTTGTTCTTAAGAGACTGAGAACTTGTCTAGTGCATAATTTGTAAGCTATGCAAAGAGCACCCTCCAGCTGAGGCCAGCTCTAGAATGAGTCACTTGAACGTGGCCTTTTTAATTTTGCTTGCCACCGTTGTACTCTTGGACGCAAGAGCCTTGCTTTGAACTCAGGCTGCAGTGAGCCCCATACACCCGTGCGCTGTGTCCAGCAGATAATCCTTGTACATGCTTTCTCTGTTCCCTTCTTCTGGAGAACAGCTGTCTGTTAGGCCTTTGTTCGCTTGCTTTTAGATTATTTGCAAAGGATATTGCTTTTAAAGACAAAACCCATGCAACGCCCTCCTTTCTTATGCCTTCTCTGTGTTCATTAGCTGTGGTATTTCAGGTGAGCAGGGCGTAACTTGTGCGAATGCCAAGAGATTATTGCACCAAAAGAAAGGACGAATGTTTGTTACAGAGAGGGCAGCAAGGCAATAGTCAAATTCAGGTGAACTGCAGATCTTTATTTGCATGGCTCACCTCAAAGTTGAGTAAAAGCGAGAGCCTGCAAGTGCAGAAGAAGGACTGTTCACTTACACCAAGCTTTTATTCCTTAAATAACTGATTCAGCAGCCTTGTGCTACTCCAACTTTACCTTCTTGCTGCCTATTTATAACAGTCCTTAAACAACCTGCTAGTAACTTCTAACCTAATACCTTTAATATCTTTTTTTTTTTTTTTTTTAAAAATCTATAGGTAGAAAACATTAACTTTTGTTCAAAAAGATTTTTTTTAAAAAACCTTTAGCCTTTAACATCATATTGGAATATTTCCTTCTGTAAATCATTGCTCTTATATATTAAAAAGCAGCTGTCATTTGGTTTCCTTCCTGCCTCATATATTTGAGGGTCTTAACAACAGAAGTTCTCAGTTTAGCTTCTGTTTCCCCTTTTTTTTTTTTTTTTTTTTCCTTCTTAGTCGATGGCTGGGGGTTGTTATTTAATGTACTAATTCATGAAAGTGTTTCTTTGGTGGGGGGGAGTTTTTTTTTAGTGGTAGTGCAAAGAACAACTGGACATAACTGAAAATGATTGAGCCTAAAAAAAATTGTAAAATCTAGGGCATGCACAGAGATTTTTTTTTTTTTTTTAGGTTTTGTTTGAATCGGCCCACATCTGTTATAAGAAGCAGTGGATCTGCAGACAGGCCATGGCTTTTGTCATGTCCAGGGGAATCCGCAGAATCTTGGCCTTCATTTAGGATTCCCTCCTGATGAGCAAATTCCCATGGCTGCTTTTGAAGCTTTAAAAGCTTTGGTTTTGTTTTAAAAGGCCTCTGAGCATAGGCAATGTTTTCATAGGCATTTAGAAACAAAAAAACTGAGCTTTTAAACCTTCAAACATCGCTGCGGGGATTCACTTCGCTTCTCAGCAGACCAAGTCTGAGATACACACTTCTTGCAGGTGTTATTTGTGCATGTGGATTTTGCGAAAATTGCGATGTACGATCTCAACTGACCCACAAATGTGACAGCAGTGTGTGTGTGTGTAAATCTGATTATATTTCCCTGTAATGCATTTTTAAGGGCAAACTATTATTTTGACTCTTTAGAATGATTGATATTAGTAAGCCTAATTTGTTTATGGATTATTTTCATTTTCCCTATATATCCTCTGTTGAAAAGATTAGCAAACAGTCTTTAAAAGACCAGTCTAAATGAAAGCTTTCATAATGTTTTATTATCTACGTTTTTTAAATTTCTTCATCATTTTTTTTCTTCTACAGTTAACATTACTTGCACAGTAAGAGTCTGTTTTCTATATGTAGATGGGACACACAGCTAAATCCAGACCTGTGATTGCCATATTAGAGATAGTAGAAATGACTGGGCAAATGATCAGATTGGCCAAATAAGAGAAATATTTTTTGCACTCCAAATACATTTCCTTATGTCTTAAATAACTTCAGTAAAACTTTTATCATGTTTTCCAGAAGAGATTGGGGGATTCTGTGTGTAGAATTAAGAATAGATACTAAATGGGTAAATTGTTTTTCTCCTGTCCTATGCTATTCTCAAAACATCTTCTGAAACAAATAAGCATGTATTTCAGAGTCGAAGATATTAATGGACAAACTTGGCCCCAAGAAAACCTGCTGGAACTAACATGTCAATGTAGGGCATGTGCTTAAGTCAAGCGTCCATAGCTCTGTTTTTTAGAACATGGAAATACCTGCCCTGAAGACAGCTCATAAAACTTAGGTCTTTAAAGTTTCTAGATTAAACCAATGAAGCTTCAACTGTTTTTAAGAATATGTATCTTCATTGACTCTTATTAATTCAAGATGGCCAAGTGTTTGAATATGAAATCATTGAAGATTTTGTTTTTAAAGGTGTGCTTTTGATAGGTTCATTGGTCACAGGAATGGAAGGAAAAAGGATGTTTGCCTTTGCAAAGTCCTACATTTGGAAGGACTATATATTGCAGACAGATCTGAGAGAATTGCAGCTTGGTTTCTAAGGATATTTAATTGAGCTTTTTACGAGGTATAATGCTTAATTCTTCTAAAAATTCCCAGTGCCCTTAAGATTCTATTGCTTAGGATTAGGCAGAACAATTTGGAATATCTCTAATCATGTTTCTCCTTGTGTAACATTCCAGCCATGTCTGTCTTTACTGTTAAATATATAATTTATAAATAGAAAAGCAGTCCTGATAAGCTTGTTTGAATTCATTCTAGAAAGAAATTACTTGTTTTGTATTGTATGTGATAGCTGCAAGCTGCTTTGTAGTAAGTGTCCTCAACAAAGAAGAAATCTGTGTTATATTATTCATCTGGAGGCAGCAGAAATTAAAAAACTGAGACACTGTGGTAACTAGGACCTGGTATTTTTGAAGGGCTCTTGCAGAAATAAACATTCCACACAAGACAAACCTGAATGTGTGATAGATACATGAGGACACAATTTTCCGTTTTGAACTTGTCCACACAGTGTGCATATTTACTTGATACTATTAGATGGAAGAAATTAGCATAGGATATACTAAAACTGAAGAGAATCTTTTTCATTATTTTTTTTCCTGGCTGTGTGATTTTTTTCTGACAAATAGCTCGCTATTTTCCATTTTCACCAAATGTGTGCTTTTTGTCTCCAAACTATATGCTTTACTGTTGCACAATTTGGGATATGGTGCTTTTATTTTCTCTTTTATCTGAAATAAAACAGAAGCATCTTCTTGTGCTGAGTAATGTGACAGAAAAGGAAAATAGAATACATAAGCAGTGAATCAGGAAGGGGGTTTTGAAGTGATTTTATTTTTTTTCCTCCGGTGTTTCTTACTTTTTTTGATAATTGAGCAAAACTTGGAGGGAAAAAGCAAGTTGTTCTTAACAAGGAAATTATTTAGCAGTGCAACGTGTTTATGTGTCTCCATGAGAGCAGCGCATTGTGAGCGGCCACTGCGTGCGTCACATGATGCAACCTTTTGACAGCCAAGTGTCTGCTGGGGACATCTGCGAGGGTTGACCTTTTGCCCCACAGAAGAATGCTCCCAAGGTGGGAATGCGGCTATCTGCCCTGGCCACCGTGCGCGCGGGCTGCCCGCCTCGCGCCCACCTCCCTGCACGTTCAGTTTGGAGGAGCCAGAGATCAGGCTTTCCCAGAGATCGGGAAAGGCCCTCTTGCTTCCACCTTGAGGTGAAAGCAGAGGCTAAGTTGGTGGCCTGGTATGGTGAAAGATCAGAATTGGGCCCTTAACTTTAAATAATCTCACTGACTGATAGAAAACCCAAGCAAGGATTGTTGGTATCTGATATGCCTGCCATTCCCTCAGACCATTTATTTCCATAGATCACTTTCTACCAGCATTCTTGGAAACAGCGCATGCAGGTGACCCTTTGCAGAGCAGCACCATGTCAGTGATGCTTCTCCTTGTAATATACTGCCGAGTATAAAATGGTGCTCATGGGTTGCCACCGGCCATCAAGCTGTCAATCACATCTGGCATAGGTGACGTGATGGCTTCTTGTCGCAGGTGGCTGTAGTACGTGTATGCGTTATTTTTCTTCAAATAAAACTCGGGAACTATGAGAATCTTTGGATACTAAAAACAAAGCAGCAAATATTCCACCCCAAAAGGTGGAGTGGGCTTGAAGAGAACAGGTTATTTTTCCTGCCACTGCTTGAGTCCCCTAGAATGACTGTGTGCTTCAGCACTGATTTCCCTGCTAGTTGGGTCCCTGGAGGCCTTATTGAGTGTGGCACTGCTCAGGGACTTGCAGCTGTACAAAACGAGGAGGGGAGAGAGGAGAGGGAAAAAACAAAAAGAAGAAAACATAGTTTGTACGAATTGTTCTTTACCTTGGTTGGGGTTCAGAATGGCAGCTGCACTCCGACTTTGTGTGTGACAGCACAAAGGACAGCAAAAGTGAAAAGCAAGTCAGCAAGTAGAGAGACAAAAGCAACGATCAGCTAATACAGCTCCACATGGCCTAACTAATTTATGAGAAAAAATCTGTTCTGTTCATTGGATCAGCACTCTGAGGATGCAGGTGGAATTGTAGGAAGTTTTCATTGAGTCTCTGGAGCAGCTAAGGAAGCCACTAGAGATTCTTCTCAGTTTGAACTTTATCAGGGTCTACGCTTAATCAATATGGTATTGGAAAAAGAATTAATTACTAAAGCAGAATAAAACAGCTGCATTTTAAACTAAGGATCCATCAATTCAGTAATCTTCCAGTTACAGGCTAGGTGCCGTGAGGATCATTTTGACTTCATGTAATGAGGAACTGAGGGAGTTTCCTCATGAACAGGCTGGGAATTCACATTAGCCTATTTCAGCTATTTGTCATCAGTACAACTCATTTCTCCCCTTCTGAATTACAATTTGTATTTGATATACTGTCAAACCCACGAAATTCCCATATTCATGGAACTGAAAGCATTAATGCGGAAATCATTGTCACCATGAGAAAAAGTCTTAACCTTCCTGAGCCTCTTTATTCTATAGGCTGCGGCTTGAGTGGTTTCATGCCGGACATACCTCTATTGTGCTCATTGTGAGGGTCAGGGACCTGCCTGTTGAAGAAGCAGTAATTTGAACACAGCCTGTAAATGTTTCATCTGTAATTTCCATAATGGTGAATTTCAAGGAGGGCTGAGAAGGGTTATGGGAGATGAATTAGGTTTTTAGTGAGCTCATTAGGAAGCCAAACAGAGTTTAGACAGCAAGGCGGTGAGTGTGGCTGTAATCAGTTCTGCTCGCTTTGTTCCCTGCCTTCGGGACATTTTTTGAAAACTTCATGGCAAGGGCTGATGAGAATATACTGAGCAGAGGCTGCAATCTGATGGTTGACTTGTTGATTTGTAAACCTCTTAATTCATTTTTTGTTCAATTTAATCTTTTCTTTCTTAAGAAAAATGAGTTGAATGTTAGCCTTCCCTGCACTATTCACCTCTTAAATTATGCTCATTTTGAGGAGCTTGTTATGCCTGAATAAACATGAAATGACTTGGCATTTTCCCATAAGAGGCACACCCATTTTAATACCATGTATTTACCATTCCTGGAAATGTCTCATTAACTTCTGAAAATCTGTGAGCATGATATTTTTGGGCTACTGTAACACACCTCTTGGCAGTCACAGAAGGCAGTTTGGTTAATGCCTCATAATATCCATTTTTATTCTCAACATGAAGAAAGGCTCTCTATAGAAAATTGATGCAGTTTGCTCTGCTAATTTTCATGCTCATTCCAATTAATTTAACATGACCCAGATTTTCTTCCTCGGGCTCATCCTGACTAATTAGTAAGGCAACACCTAGAACAAGTTCTGTTTAATAACAGTGAGGAACACTAGTTGTGAGTGATTCTGATGCTAATAAAGATATTCACTGATGGGACAGATATTTGATGTCAATTATAGTATGTAATTTAGAAGTCCCTATGTGCTGGATAGAGCATAGGAAGACTGGCAAATCACTAAGAGAGAGAGATATTATTTTTTAAGACTTCCAAGGCACCTAGCTATCCTCCGGGACCAATTAGTTTATTTATTTATTTATTGGTACAGCTAGTAGTATTGTCAGCTAATTCCACAGTAATGGATGGGGTGGTGCTGCTCAGGAGTGCTCAGTCTGTGAACCATCAAGGGCTAGGGCCCAAGCCTGTATTATTTACTGAACCTTATCCCATCAGGGAGATGCAATCATGGGTATCAGAAAGCAGCACTGGTTGAGGAGAAAACTCAACTGCCCAACTCTATGGTTTAGCTTCTTCTCATTATCCAGAGGAATCAATTTCGTAAGAAATACAATAAATGGGGTTGAAAAATAAGCTTCATTAGTGCTTGTAAATGAATTGTGAATGACAGTATTTCTAACTTCGGGGAAAGAAAGACTCCAGATCTGTACATCATGCCAGAAATCTTTCCCCCACTTCTGACAGCTACAGAGAAATTACACATCAAAACATGTAAGGTTAATGTTTATGTACGTGTCCTCATTGCAGAAATTGGCTGTAAACACAGGTCCCGATCCTTCAAAGGGCCATGGAGTTGTACATGCTAAAGTGTCCATCTACAATGCTGCCAAATGAAATTGTCTGCTTAGCTTTTTATATCTTATCTACACTGGCAGAAGGAAACATAGAGTATACAGCAGATGAAGGACAAGGTTCAATGTATGTTTTATTATTGAGTTCATTTGGAGTAAAAAGAGGAAACTCCTAAATCTTAGGTATAATATGGACTCTTTCAGGACAAATTCCCATTCTAGCTGCAGAAATCATGCATGAATAAAGACTAGATGGAAATGTCAAAACTTCAGAATTTTGATCAACCACACATATACATGTGTAACCTCTTTACCAAACTTGCAGCACCAAGGCTTGCATTTGTTCCTGAGAGTGTAAATAGAAATATCTATCTGAAGGAGAAAAGCAGTAAGGTGTTCTTGTATATCTATTTTGGTCACAAATACTTATTTTCAAGAAGCTGCCTTCTGAGTATACCTAAGGTTGTAAAGGAAGTATGTTCTGTGGCATTTTAACCCTTTAAGATAGGCATTTTGAGATGAAGAAGAACTAGTAGAGACAATTACCATACTCTAATTGGGAAAAAAAGAGAGGCATGTTTGACTTTAAAAGTAGTAATGTATAATATTTACTTATCTAAAAGCATCTACCAGACACGGTCAGAGGGAATATTACCTATTACTCTTAAAGCAGTTTTCAGTGCGAGTTGTGTTCCTTACTTATTTGATCACTTTTGAAAATCTTTCTCCCTAAAAGTCTTCTGAAGGTCACTTTGTGAGCCAGTACAGAAAAGGAAATAGAATGTCTTGTACTAGATAATGTTCCAACACAATTAGTATCTCACTCTGATGAGTTTGGGAAGCTGACTTAGTACAATACAGGTAAAAATATCTTAACTGTAAAATTGCAAAGGAGGGTTAGTGTCTTTGAGGTAAATCTTAATTGATGAAATCCAATTTGCTTTTTCTGACTATATCTTGTTGGCATCATTTCACAATAATTATGAAGGGTTTTATAAGAGGAGAGGGGAGAAGTAGAGGGACTGCAAAAAGTTTCTCCTAATATACAATGCTTTTAAACACTGTAGTTTCCAGCCTGCTGCCACTAACCAGTTTAGAAACTGCCTATGTGAATGGTAAAGAATTGGAGATGACCACGTCTCTGGCGATTCCTGGCTGGTATCAGAACATGGCAATTCTGTTGTTCTGGGTCAGCAGTGAATATCTCACTCAAATGGTGCAAAGTCAGCTGGTTCTTAATTTTTTTTATCTCCTCCAGAGTGTATTCAGTAACTTTATCACTGGGAAGAATGGCTCCCCTGCCTAGTGTGATCAAGATCTGGAAATTTGCTGCATCAGCATATTTAACCTAGACTGACTTGATTGGTGGGGCCTAAATTTGATCTTATGGCAAAAATGCCAGTTCTGTAAGGGGTTATGTGAATAGCCTGCCTGGGGGGAACTCCGTTTTACTCATCTGCAACCGAAGAAAAAAAGAAGTCTCTTAACTTGCCTGGCTTTTCCTTTGGGGTCTCTACACAGAGCCAGCCTTCTCCTCTGGAGAAAGGAGCAGGCTAGTGAGACTGTTCCGGACCCTAACCCAAAAAACTTGGTGACATGAGCCTAGGAAGACTCCACGGGCACTGCATATTAGTCTTCTGCAACCTTTTCTGCTACAGTGAAAGACTTTGAAATGAAGTTGCAGGCTTCTGAGCAGGAAAGGTGATCCCCAGATCTTAGGGTGGGGGCTGGTGTTTCTTTGCTTTGTGCTGTGAGCTTTTAAGGAGATGGAGTAACAAGTCAGTGCCCTGTGGTTTTGCTATTTGGTATACCTCCCTATTTTCTAAATCCATTTCATGGAAATATTTTGTCAAAAATCTTTTTGGGTTTTTGTTTTGGTTTGTTTGTTTTTTCCTCTCCAGGTTTCTCCAAAATTTCATGTTGTTCTGTCAGATCATTGGATCACTTAAAGCAGGTCCAAAGTAGCCTATGGGATAGTTGGGATGCGGAGGGAGAGGGCTGGGGTCCCCCCCTTCTTTTTCCCGTGGTCGTCACCACGTCTTCCCAAAGCAATGCAGTAAACTCTTAAGATGGGAGAAAGCAAGTTGGTTGTAAGGCTTACCAAAATCATAAAAACCTCTTTTTGCTGGTCAGATGGAGCGTTCTGAACAGGATCCCTGGGTCTGTATACATGCTTCCTTTTTCAGTTTGACGCATTGAAGATCCTTAGATATATCTTTCACCACAGCTGAGTCTCTTAAATGCTTGCTCTAATAATCTGTTGCCATCTGCTGAACTTATAAGATGAAATGTTTAAGGCCATGGCAGAAGCCTTTCTTTTAAAGCATCCTATATATATTGCAGATGAGCTCTATATAGCTTACCTTTTACTGATCAGGCTTTTCAGAAGAGAATTTTAAAAACTATTTACTGAAAATAAGCACGGGCCATTCCCAAGCACGTTTGTCAGCTGAAATAGCTCTCACCAATGGCCATTGGATCAAGCCGTTGGTACCAGCCAGCATACTCCTTACAACCAGTACTAGCTATGTTTCCAGATACTGAACACAATATATTTAAGGTGTGGGATTAACTTTAGCCTACAGAAGCAGACTGTCCGTGTTCCAGCATAACTCTCCACATTCTGGCGTTTTCCAGACTGCCAGCCAAATGAACACTTTAGGAGGAGGTGCATGTATATGTCCGCAGCACCCAGCGGGTTAATCTACCCTACTGTGCATAGGTGTTGGAGCTCTTATGGTATGTAAGATTTGCCAAGTTTGGACTTTTTTCGTATTTTTTTAAATTCTTTTTAACTATGCATTCACAGCAAGCATCTTTTTGATGCTGCTCAGGTACTGTGAATGCATATCAAGATGGTATTCTTATTGTGTTTTATGTAAGATACACATTTGTATACATTTTGTCACTTAGAAAAGCTTTATGGTTCATTTTTACACTTATTTTTAATTAAAGCATCTTTGTTTTTTAAAAGTATTCAGCCATTCTCCATTTTTTGTTACCCTCAGATAGACTAATCTGCATTTTGGACTTGTGGTCTAACAAATATACTTTTAAATAACTGAAGCATTTAAGTTAGCATGTGTCAGGAAATGTTACATTTGTAGTCCCAACTTTTCTTGGAAATGATTAAAAATTGCTATGAATGTGTACTCTTATACAATATTTCAGCTGTTTTTTTTTATCTAAATAACTTTGAAAAGGGAAGTTTGTAATTGAACAGCACATTGGCTCTTGTTTTACTGATAGACACCAGATTAAGAGATGTTTCCTAAACAAGCAGTTATGTCCAACTGCACGTCACTTAAGGGAAGGCATTAAAATACCTAGGAGTTTGTAACTGAGTAACAGTTGTAAGAAAAATTCAGATGCTCTGAAGGTTATTTTCCTTTTGAAAGAAAATGCCATTTTATTCTTAAAGAAACTACATTAATATTTTAACGAAGAAGAGCAGTACAGGATGTTAGAGATCATCTACTTGTTAGGTTCTTCACATTCTGTTGCCCTTATGTACAGAAAGCAATTGAAAAAACGTTAAAGGTTAAATATTGATGAGATAATATTGAACTTAATTAGCTAACTTCAAGCACAGGAAGAATTTTAATTGAGTTTAGCTGTTTTGCCCATATTCCTTGACGTTATTCTAATGACAAAAGTAACAGAATAACAAATAACTGCATAAGAAATAAGAAATGAAAGTTAAAACCAAATATAGCTTTTTAATGCATACCAACTTCTGTAGAGCTGCTTGAGGAAACTAAAAACAATATCCTAGTTACAGCAATAGTGATAATGTAAACAGGGATAGAGATGGGGAACTAAAAAAGAAAACATACTCTTAAAGGTAATGTGCTATAGACAAAAAAAGAAAAAGAAAAGAATGCTTCTTGGTTGCCTGATTTCCTTAATGACTTGTTGATTCTGAGTTTGCAGCTGGTATTCTTAACAGAATTATTATGAGAATGCTAAAAATATTTTTCTAAAAATATGTAAAAAGCAGATTTCAAAAGAACTCCATTTAGTCTGCAGTATAAGGACACTTTTTGTGACAACGTTTAGTACAATGAAAAATTAAAACAAAATAACAGCTCTTTACGCTCACGGTTGAAAGTGACTGCTGAAGCAGACAAAATACTTAACCTAATTTAATAATGTTTTCCTTCAGCCTATGTGCCAAAAACTATGCATAAGTTTCACAATTTGTGCTAGGGGCAGATGGGGGCAAACCAAGTTAAAACCATGTAGAAACAAGTGCATTGAACACTTTCTCAGTGAGGTACACAGTGAGTTTCACTTTTAAACAGAAGAGCATCATAAATCAGCATAAACCACAAGTTTTAATGAGTACATCTCTTCTGGAATTGTGCAGCGCTTGCAATTCTGTTTGAACAAGACAAGGATCTGGTCTTACACTCCTTACTCAGGCAAAACTGCCACTGACATTAATGATAATTTTGCTTGAATAGAACAAAGTGTTTGATGGCAGTTATGCCAGCATGAGGGTGTGAGATTAGGATAAATGTGCAAAAAAGTACAACTTCAAATGCTGTACCTTTGACTTCTCAAGCTAGCATTTCTTCCAACTACAAGGATCTTAATTATAACATTTGCTGGTTCAAAGATTAACATTTAGCATTCTGGGAAAGACTTTCTGGACTTCAGTAACCTGATCAGCACAGTCTTCTTTTGGTCTCTGCCTCTTTCTGGTTCTTTGTATTGCAGGGGAGATGATAGTATCTGGCACATTCCTTGGATGACTTGAAGATAGCAGCCTTCTGTGTTTGGGGCTGAAAGATTGTGAACTCTGTGTTAGCAGAAATGCCACACAGGGGAGGTGAATAGGACATTAAAAAAGCCTTAGCTTTAGGTACTGCAGTGCAAGCAGAGTTGAATTTGAGAGCTGGGACTTAAGTGGACATTTGTCCCTGCTTTCTTCCTTAATAAAATCTGAGTGTTAACTGTGGATAAGGGCATTTGAGAGATCACTAAAAATGAATCATTAGAGTGCCCAGAAGAGCTTTATTATGATATACTATGGAGAACTTTAGAATATACTGTACACTTTTTATGTGCTTATCAGATGCATGTATGAGTTACTACTGCAAAAGTAAATTGTTTTGTCCTTTGCTGCAGAAGCAAAGTAATTCACTGAATTAAAATGATGAAATAAAAATCTTTGGAAATTGGATCTAGCTGGTCCCTTCTGGTGCTGTGTTCCCATCTAATTTTTGCTTGCCCTATGAAAGGCTATTGAGCAAAAAGCACCAGGTTTGACCAGAAGCATTTGTTATGCTTGTGTGTGCATTAGGCATTTTGAAAAAAATACAATGTTACAAACACTAAATCTAGGGGGAAAAAAAAATCTTGGTGTAGAAACCCTGACTGACCAAACTCAGTAAAAAAAAAAAAAATAATAATAAAAAATTGTGGATGGATTTTTGGCTCCAGGATTGACTGCTTGCAGGTAGAGCTAGGGAAGGTCTTAGTTATTGCTTGGCTTAGTTATTGCCCCAGCAGCAGCTACGTTGAAGGAGTTATTCTGTTCCTGAAGTTCCACATGCACTTTGCCGCTGTCCAGTTAACCAGTGTGAAAATACCATGGAAAATAAATTATTAAACTATACTGTTATTACTAACTTGCCAGCTCCAGAGAAACAAATGCAGCCGCATTTACATATGTGTCCATCTGTCTGTTTTTACACGTTATGTCTCCAGCCAGTGGGTGAAATTGTTTTAATCCAAGCTGCAGCCCGATTTTTTTTTTTTTCCCTTCTGACATTTCTGCGTGTGCACAGGGTATTTGTAGAGGGACATACGCGGTCCTGAGCAGAGCTACCCGTTAATTGTTCTTTTAAGCAACCGCGGGTCCGTGGCCGCGGTAGTTTTCACGGGAGCAGGCGGCCGACTTCTCCATGGATAATTTTCGTTAGTTAGCAGATTGTTACCATCTCAATGTTGCTGAAATCCCTAATCTCGGGTCAGCGTGAAGCTGCGGTGGTTACAATCCTGTTGCCTGCTGCAGTGTGAATGGAAGTGCTTTCTGTCAGAAACATGTGGTCTCTTCAGTGGAGAGCCTGCGTAAATCCTGTGTAAATAGAGGGAGGCTAACAAAGGATGAGCCCCTGCAGCTCCGAGCATTTGGAGCCATTTGGAGGCTGAATTTGCTAAATGCTGCTTATATCGCCTGAAAAGTTGAAGAGAAAGGAGCATAAAATCCCTTCTTTTTTCTCTTTCTGCTCCTACCCTGGGGGGAGGGTGTTAAGGGCCAGAGGAGCCTGAGGTAAGCCTATGAAGACTGTTTTTTCAGTGCTCTTTTGAGTGTGAAAAAGGTGGCATGGGTCACTGTCCCCTCTTTAATGTCGGAAAACCCACACAGTTAGTAAATGTTGCATGTAAACTAAAGCATTTCATCCCTTCTCCGGTGCTCCACGGCAGTGGGCCATGAACTAGTCACTTGAAAATCGCAGAAAAAATTCACTTCAACATGTCCGGACAGTTTAGCACAGCAGGAACGTAAGAGAGATCAGTAATTAGCAGGTTTCTTTACTTCTGCCCTGGTCTTCATTGGAACAATTTTCACCTGATGTGAAAAAATGCTGAATTATAATGTATAAACCACAACCCTACTGGCTATATAAAAGAGCTTAAAATGTAAAGCAGTGTTTATTAGCTTTCTCTCTAAAAAAAAGCTAGAAAAACATATGTTGGCTTTTGAATTTAATCTCTGAGAACTCTCAGTTCACTTCACAAATAAACATGAGCTTTAAAAATCGGCAACAAAGGGCACACAAAGAAATCAGCCCTTTTTCTTATTTTGGACAAGAAAATAATCAAAAGGACGACGTGAAACATTACAGTTCTGCAAATAATTTCTGAAGTTTCAAACCAACAATTTTACAGCATGTAAGAGTATAAGAGTAATACATCAGGAATGTCATTCCTGTCAGCAAGTAAATAATACAATATTTGTACATGTTTTTTTTCCAAAAGAAGACACGATAAGGAGCATAAATAGGTACCTACCTAGAAACAGAAAATGAACAGTTTTTATTCTCCCTTTTGTTGTAAATACATTTTAGATACCAGCTAATATACAACATCTTCAGCCTTTAGCACATGTTTCCAGAATGTAATAGGGACTTGCTCTTGACTCAGATACTATACTAAAATATGATTAAATTGAGGAGAACAGCTTTTTTTAGGTGAGGTGCGATAGACAACCCATATTCTTTTCTTTTCCTTCCAATTTGGCTTTATAAAAATTATCGGTGCCTAGACTGTGAGATTTGCAGATCCTTGCACTATTGGCCCAAAGCAATTGATAGAAAGCCCAAGGTCTTCCAAAAGAGCAGCAAAAGCAGCAAAAGAGCTGGCTCTTTATCAACTTCCTGCTGCATGGAGAAGGGGCAGAGAATAAAGCCTTTCTTCAGTAAGAGACATTATAGTGCTACATAGGTTAAGTCTTCCTCTGCCCTTGAGTGCAAGCATCCAAACTTCCCCTCTCCTCAAATGCCTGTAGAAAGCTGGAGAGGACAAGGCACCATGAGACAGGTCTCGGAGATGCAGAAGGGGAGGGATTGCAGGGTGGTCCTTACCCAAGGACCTCCCCAAGCGGGGCTCAAGTGACCACCGAGCAAGTCTGTGTCCTGCCTAGATATCTTCTGCTGCCAGCTAAGGTGCCTGCTCAAACAGTCCTCGTGTTTCAGAGTCTCAGGCTTGCCATCCACCATGTAGCCTAATGCCGCTTCTCTTGGCAGTGAGATGGGCTTGATAAGTATTGCATCTGGGGTGTGAGGAGGCAAAGTCAACTTCCATGAACCCTGGTCTTTCAGACGATGGGATTTTAAAAACAACCAGTGCTTCGTTCAAACAGCCATGATCTGCTGAAGCTCTAGGGCTAAACACTTGTGAGGGGATGGAGTGGAGATAAGGAGCTCTAGTGGAAGGTCTTTGATTCAGGAACTGGCATTCCCTCTCTATTAGTTCTTGCAGCACAGACTGTCTCACCTTCAAAACATACTCAAGCACTTTCTCTCTCTTTTTCTTTTTTTTTTTTTTTTTTCCCCAGCTTTTTTGGCAGTGGTAATTGGCTAGATTTTAAAGGTTCTTCTCTGGTGGGGGTGTTATTGATCTTATTACACAGTTGAACTTCCTTGTTAATAATGGTTTACAATGCTTAGGTCTCCAGATGGGCCCGTGATAAGCAGAAACAAATAACTGAGGTTGCAAGTATATGCATACATATAGAGTATCCCATGTTTTGTATGAAGACCTACATATTCTACTCAGTCAAAATACTGGACAAAAAGATTGGAGAGTAGTTTACTTAAAATCAGCATGTGCACTGGAGCTTTCCTTTTCAGAATCCATGCTTTTCTTAATTGGTTGCATTATTTTTAGTACAATGGTGAAGTGCCTCTTTTTCTTTCCCACTAGATATCCCTGCTCTTTTCTCTTTTCCTTTAGCAAGACAAACTATAAACCTGTAGGGGAACTCCAATGATAAAGAAACTCAGATACTGAGTCTCAAAATGTATTTTTCCAGAAATCTCTTCTTTCTGCTCTATTTGTTATGATGGTAATAGAAACTACTTCTGGAGTTCGAAGCTGGGCCTTTTGTGCCTTGGCATAACTGGGATATCCTTTTCAGTTGCCCCTTTTGCTTAGACTGTGAATCTGTCCTCTATCCTGTTCAGAAATGATGAAAAGACTATTTGAGCTGTTTCTAAGCAGCACAAACTTCATCTTCTCTTCTTTGCTCTATAAGGAAGATAACCAAGAATGAGGGGTGGAATAACACAGGGAGTATGAAGTCCTTGGTAAGACTGGACAGGCATTCTGTAGGACTGGACTCTTTATTTCCTGAAGAGTCTTTAGCTGTGCACACACTGAGATCAGCAGCAAGGCAGTCAGTTTGCAGTAAGATAAGACTGAAATTTCAGTGCGCAAATGGAAACCCTCACTACTTGCTCAGTATGTTTTAAATAAGAGGTGATCTGCTTTGCTTTCAAGGCAAAATAATTTACTTTGCAGGAAGAAATCCTCAGCGCATGCTAACAGCATCTACACACAGAGCTAGTATGGAAGACTAACTTCCTGCTGTGTAAATAAGACTTGCATCTCCAATCTTGTCCACAAACCCTTCCCTTTGAAAAGCAAGCCTATAAGGAAGCCCATGTGTGTTAACTTTACAAAGTTTCTTGTATACTTTCTTCAGGTTTTATTGAATCTATATTATATGGCACTATATAGATTATATGGCATTGATATGATCTTAGAGAAGTTGGGTAAATGCCTAATTCCTTACTGGCTTGATTTTGTGCAGTCATCGACATCTCTATAAGGACAGCACCACTTACGGTTTCTCCACTTTCCTAGAGCGGGGTTAGGGTTTTGCAACCCCTCATACTCTTTGCACAAGAGTATATGAGTCAACAGAGTACAAAGCAGTAGAAAATCAGCCTTCCTTTTTTTGCTGCTGTGAGAAAGAGGAAGTTGGCTGTCCAATTCCCAATTAATTTCCCCACTATAAATTTGGACTCCCGGACTGCTATTAGCTTTTTAAAACAACAATATTCACAACCTCTCCAAATGGTCTAAACGCTTTTTTAGCATTTAGGTGAATCCTGCTTAGGTGAAAGCGTAACCACAAACAGGAGAGCATCTGTATAAAGAGAAGCAGGAATTTGTCCATACGTCGAGTGAACCAAGGCTTGCGCAGGGAGAAAAGGTGGTGCGGAAAGGCAGTTTTATGGCTACGTGCATTCTGTGCATACACGCGCAGGTTTTGCATAAAGAGACAAAGATATCTTTATCCGCCCGACAGATAGACAAACAGACTGACTGACTTCAAACTTGCACTTTCAGTACAGATTTTTTTTTCCCCCCATCTCCGGGTACTGCTTTTCAGAATTGCCTGAGGCTACAGTACAGCACCTCAGATCCCCAAGGCCCATCGCCTGGCTCCTAATAGCCACTCTCCATCTGTGTCACATGAACAGCTGATGAGATAGCTCCAGTGTCTGTGTTTTGGAGAGCATATCCACCCAGGTTAAAATGCTGGGGTTGCCAAGGAGCAGTCAGAAGCCATTAGTGTTTGTGAGAATTTGCCTTGCAGCAGTTCCTTGGCATAGTGGAAAGTGTGTGTGTGTGTGTGTGTGCGCGTGTGCGCGCGCGTGTGCGAGAGCCATGGGGTGGAGTATGGGGGGGAGGGGGTGACGCAGAGGAGCTCTCTAAATAAGCAGCATCTCACAAAAGTGAACAGTTGGTTGCAGGATATAGGGCTACTGCGAGCTCTTCGATTAGTTTGCTGCGATTTGACTCCCTGTCTTTAACGGAAACAAGCAAAAAGAAAAGACAAAAAAAAAAAAGGAGGAATAAAAGGCATGAGAAGGAGAGAGCAGTGACTTAAGGGTCTTGCTCTGGTGTTTGGGCAGATGGAAAGGAGCTGTTCTGCCTTGGGGCAGGGTGGTTGTAATGAAGTGGCCTGTCAGTCTGTAAATAGTGAGGGTCATCTCTTCCATGTGATGGAGGGTATCACATTGCAGTGAAAATGGAAATGTCAATAAAATTAATCTGCCAGCTCTTTGCTGTGGCTTTTTCTGGCTCTCTGGTCCATGCGGGTTGTTTTTTGCAGAGGGGAGGCAGTGCAAGAGGGGTGATCTGCCACAGGAGGGGCAGGTAGAGCTGAAATGCAAGTTTGGAAGCAAATGGGCTGCACATAGCAGGAACGTGTTTGGTTTAGTAGCACTACGGAGCTACACAAGGCTATAGGAATTAGCTTGTGGATCTATAGCATTCCTCAGGAAGCTATGGAGCGTCTAGCTCAGGCTACATTGAGCACAGAGTTTATTGTTTTAGGCTTTCTTGGACAAGGTTTTTACTTAGCATGGGATTTATGGCATTTACTGCTAATGAATGTCTATTCTTAAATTACAAAAACCACCGTCTCAGCACAATTCCCAGATGTCCTTCCAGGACCTCGGCTTCTTAAACACCAGCAGGGAGCATAAACTCTCCACTTCTCTGTTTTCCTCTTTCGTGTGGCTCCGGGCTAATGATGTGTAAGGAAAACACAGCAATCTATAAAGTCTCAGTGCTGTCCCAGTATTCTTCATTTATTTTGCATTTGATTATGCCACAAGTCGGATCTTGTTTCTTTCCTTTTTTTAAAGTTATTAGTTCAAATATTAATGTAGGAATATGGCATATATTGCTGCTCTTGATTGATGCCTTCCCAAAAACAGGAAGACGTGCTCGTATGAATTTTAAGAAAGTAGGGGTCCTGCAATGCCTTGCCAGAAGAGTTTTTCAGATACATAATTTAGATGCCCTCCAGGCAGGCTTTCAAGGCATTTTTGCTGGAGGGCAAGAAAAAATAACTATGACTGTTAAAAGTAAATGATTTTTGCTAATGCACAATTAATGCCAGGGAAAAGCACAGAAGAGAAAGATGTTGATGGAAAGTTCTGATTAAGTGAGAGCTCTACCTTGATGTGCATCTTTCTTTTTTAATGATAATAATCACTGATGCAGAGATGTGGAAGTTTTTATGTCATGCAAATGCTGTGCGCAGGGTCACACTAGGTGTACGTGTTTGTGCGTGTGTGTGTCGGGAGGTGGTAGTTGTGGGGAGGGCCTCATCTGACAGTGTGTTATGTGCACTCAAGAGCAACACAGTTACTGCCACCTATGCAGAGGGCCTGGAATACATAGACTACAGAACACCTGATTACTTACACTGTGTATTCAGAAGGGTTGTAGGGATGCGTTTACAGACAATGGGTATTCCTGTGGCAGGTTTTCCCACACTGAATCCCATAATTGACAAAGAGCTATTGCATGATGTCGAGAACACAATTATAATTGAATTAATGATATATGCATGCGCGAGACACAAAATTAGTATTTGGAGAGACATGGCTGCTAATTTTTACATATCCGTAACAGCATTTGTATTTAATGGGAAACTGTATGTGCCTGATATTCTATCATCTAATCAAAATAAAGCTGCAGTAGTATCTTAGAAATTATTGCTACTTTTGGCTGCTATATTTTGTTTATTATATGTCCCCTTCCTCCTGTTTTTCTCTTCACTATAGGAGATGGTTTAGACAACAGTGTAGCCTCACCTGGTACAGGGGATGATGATGACCCAGACAAGGACAAAAAACGACAGAAGAAAAGAGGCATTTTCCCCAAAGTAGCAACAAATATCATGAGAGCGTGGCTTTTCCAGCATCTCACAGTAAGTGGTGCCCAAAAACAAAATAGATTTCTATTCATGTGCCTAATGAGGTTTATTCGTTGTTACTAGAAATCAATTGCCCCCATAATTTTCTGGAGGATTATTAAGGCTCAATTATCACTTGCTTTTTTTTCTCTATTTTTTTTTTCTCCTGGCTCTTGGAATCATGACAAATCTGAAAAAAAAAAACCAACTAAAAAACCCATATATATAGAGAGAGGGGGGAAGAGAGAGTACAAGGTCTTATCACGGAACAACACCTACAGATAAAGTAACCATTTTTTGCCATGAACTATTCAAAATGTTCCTAAAGATAAAAGGAGGGTTTCTTGCTTTCGCATATATAAAACTCTGCCTTCTGGATGCTTTATTGTTGGCCTCTGTTTACACAAATCTCATATGTATTCGGCAGAAGAGAGAACCCCAATCTGTGTATTCTGACATATACTGTGGGATGCAAGAGAAGTCAAAGCAGCAGCTTGCAAACTTGTCATATGTTACTTTTGGTGTGAAACATAGAAGGCTTACAGGTTTCCTAATTCTTCAATTGCGTAACAGAGAAAATAAGCACCTTTTAGTTACTCTGCAAGTCCATTATCTTAAAAGCTAGCCATACTCACATTTGGGGGAGAGAGATTAAATATGTGTAAAAGCAGTGCTTTTACTAAGAGTCTATCCTCCTCCTGTTTGCTATTGGTTTTATGTGTTGGTGTTCTGTTGACTGTTACAGCTTCACTTAGGCATCAAAACACCATTCTACAGAAAAACTAGTAACGCTCTGTAGTTCACTTCATGCAGGAAATAATGGAAACTGGTAAAGTTTTCAGCTCATTTTCCTCTTCTGCTCATTGTGAAGTTGTTTCTCACTTAATCAAGCTTAAAATGGTAATAGTGCTTTTAACTACCTCTTCTTCTGCCAAAGTTTTTCATATTTCCAAGGTAGCTGATGTTAGTTACAGTGCCACGACTTGAGGACAAGGTACCCGTTTTATTTATGGTGGGGACTATCGAGCTGGCTCCGCTAGCAGCACAGCTAAAGCGGGGAGCAATAGATCCACATTTCTAAACCATCATTTTGATGTAGGGACATTAGTAGCAAACTAAGGTGCATTGATCTGGCCTGTGGGGTCAGGATTAGCTGGAATAGCCAGTGTCTCTGCTGGAGTAGTGGTTATTCTTGCCTCCCAGCTATGGCCATTTCAAAGGTCAGGTGCCCTGTACCCACTTGGCTCAGAGGAATTAGACAGAACATGAGTCTCTGGGCTGATTACTTAACCAAAGACAAAATAATGAGTCCTAAGCAAATACTGACTAATTGAAAGGGCTGTAAATCCATTACATATTGGTCAGGGATAATCAGGAGTATTTAATCACTTTTATCTATTCAGGAGCACTGAAGCTGCAACAGCAAAGCCCTGAACCTTGCCATGTGCTTATTATTCTCATCATTATCAAAATTACTTCACAGCTGTTCTTTGCTACATCACCTCAGCTGGAGATTTACTAACCTGTAAAATGTTTTTAATTTGGAAGTCGAGTGAGTGAGAGTGGAGGGTTTTTCATTTAGCTGTAGGGTATCTTTAGAGGAGCAGTACAGGCAGGGAGGCAGCAAAAAAGCAGGCCCACAAATAAGCCAGCTTCTTTTGTACATGTCTCTGTTAACTCTGTTTCCTTTCATGAAGTTTGTGATATCTTGGTTTTTCTCCCTGTCTTTCTTTCTTGTGTGCTCCTTGAAAGCATTCAACACATGCTTATTAAACAGTCAACTGCCTCTCACTTCTCTTGAGGAAAATCCTCCTGGCTTTTTGAAATCCCTTTTCCTTGTTTCTATCCCTTCCCTTCTGACCCTCTCCATTCTACTTGAATTGAGGAAATTTGCCATCTCTGGAGAGGATGGCCTTGCAAAAATCAAATTAAATGAGCACCAAAAAGCCCCCAACCTTTTACCTTCCAAGCTTTAATGAGTTTGCAGGTGTTGAAAGATTTACTGTGCTGTAATTCTCAGACCTGAAAACTGATAATGGAGACCCCTGACCAGTGCAATGTAAATTCAGAAAGATCCTTGCCATAAACACATGCAGAGAAGGAAGAGAACTCATTTCTTTCACAGATCTCACACTTTTTCTCAAATTAGCTTGTCCATTCAAAGTACAACACTGGCTGAGCCAGAACGAGGGAATCTGTGATCTGCAATTTTATTGTTTCAAGTAAATATCTTTACAATGGCAGTCCATGATTCAATGTACATTCCTTCATTACTACTCTAACCTTATTTCAGATTGCTTTGTTCCTCCTTTGTGCTGTATGACCTGTTCTTGTATTACAATAATCCCCCGATGTACCCTTTTTTTTTCTCTCTCTTTTTTTTTAAAGAAACTAATTGAATTATCTCATTATTTTAATTTGTTAAGCAAATGTATTTTACGTCTCAGGATGTGTTCTTAAAGAAGGAGCTGCTTAGGCTTTGCCCCCTGAATGGGCCATTGGTACATTTTGACATTCATGCATTCATTAAGGAAAGGAACATAAAAGAGCTCTGGTTGTATTTTTTTTTCAAACACCCAACCAGCATGGAGCAACTTTTCCATAAGCCACAGGGGTCTCTCTACATATGTTCTCAACTGCAAGCCATTGTCACCTATTCTGAATACCTCAAAAGGACAAATAAAATACTAAAGGCCAACTGTAGCAATTGTTAGCTGTTAGTCTCAATATGACAAAAATCATTAACCTCTGGTTTTCCTGGAAGAAGCAGCAGTGGCAGTCCATCTCTTTCAGTGTTGATTAAGCCCAAAATTCCTTTAGACTGTCAGATTTAAGGAGAGTAATTCAGTTCAGCCTAAATATATTTATTTACGATTTTAAATGAAATACTACTTTAGAACGCACTATGCAGTCATTTTACAAATTCTTACGTAACTGATTTGAAAACTGGTTTTTGCTTGAGGTTTTTTATTTTTGGAGGGACAGGTGCTTGAACTCTGATGCAGAGTTAATATTTGATGGGCTGTGTCATTTCTGTTCCCTATCACCTCTTCTATTTTGCAGTATCTCTAATTCTATTAGACAAAAAATATACATGCATTTTTTTTTTGTTGCTGGAAATCAAATGCAAGGAGTAAGAGCTTCTGTCATGTTCTTGTTCAGTTATTGAGCTCTGTCTTATATTTCGAATTACAATCGTACCGGAAAAAGAAAGATCTGAGGATGAATTGGTTGGCAACGTGTATGCTTTTTCTGGATAATGTCCAGTGTTTAAGAAAGTAGAGGAAATCCTAGTCTGGTAGAATAAGCTTTTCAATAGTACATAAAGATTATGACATCAGAAAGGTAAACCTGACATTAAAGCTGGTTTCTTTTTTGAGTTCAAAGGTGGTTAAAGAAAAGAAACAGCAAGAAATGCGAGCCAAGACGAGAGTTTATTCATAGCTTTGGAAGACTCCTTTTCCTCCATGCCAAGGAGTCCTTAGTACACTCAATTAGCCTCTCAGGCATCTCTGCTTTCCTCTCTCAAGTGCTCCCCTATTTGCCCTGCAAAGACCGTATTTGATCACGAAATGAAAACAGGAAGCGCTCAGATGTATAGACACCTCCAGCTTGCACTGCCGTTGAGATTAGGGTTTCTTACTTGCAACTCTGCAGAGCCTGGTGCCTCCGCACTCCCCCACCTCTGTGCCCTTTCGAAGGGGAGAGGACCTTTAAAAATACGTGTACATAACCAGAAGAGAACAGAGTCATAAAGGAAGTAATTATACCAGTCTATGGACTTGTACCTCTGGTAGTTCAGCCCTTTCGGCAGCGCAGTGAAAGGAGAACTACACTTTTGACATTTCTCCCTTTCTTTTACGGAACAGGTAGAACACAGATGCATTTATTTTGTGACACTTACCTGGAGGGATAACCTTTGTTAAAATTCTGTATTGGTTGTTTCTTTTATCGCAGTCTCTAGGAAGATGTATATTTTAACTAAAAGAAGCAGAAATACCAATGGTAGCATGCAACCTAAACATTTTATAGGTCTGTGCCAGATTCTCAGCTCATGGTATTCAGCATAGCTCTCCTGAAGCCAGTGGAGCTGAGCTACATTTTTGCTAGTTAAAGTTCTGTCTCCCAAAATTTATTTAGACTGTATAATTTTAGCTTGATTTCCACAATCTCGTGGCTAAAAATGCTGCTGTTTACACAACCTTGTAGAGTGGATTTGGGTTTCATCTACCTCAGTGTCAAACTAGAACAAGTTCTGAAGTGTTAAAATGACTTAATCACAGTTTTTGTACTTTCCTGAACAAATCTTCCTAACTTGCAGTATTCAGCTGGACAGACTGGATAATATGAATAATCTTACCAAAACAGATCTGTGTTTTTTTTCTTTTTTATTTTTTCCCCCTAGACTTATGTGGGTGTATCTGATAGTATAATGCATCTGTATCATTCATTTTTTAATGAATGGCTCACCAAGCCTTTTATACAGGCAGCTATTGTACCTATTCATTAGCCTTAATTTGGAGAGATGAAAGTCTGTGACCAAAGCCAATGCTGGCATTTTTGGGGCAAACTTGCAAGACAGCTGAAACTATCCCACACTTGTAAATGTCTCCTCCCCATCCTGATTTTGGGATTAATACCGAAGGGAGGGCTAGTTCCCCAAGCTAATGCTGCTGCACTCCAGGCTGAACGACTTCCTTTTATATGAAGCAGCAGAGGAGCAACTTTCCCCAGAGCTCTGCTTCACGAGGAACATTCCTCTGTAGCTCTTTTTTTGCTGCACTGGAAAGAAAACAAAAGCCCAAAATTCAAGTCCAGCTAAGATGGTGTCACGGAGGCTAGGAGGCACAAGGAAATAAAGGGATGTAGAGGTGTTCTGGTGGATTTTAGTGTTGGTGTAGGACCAAGTTGTAACGTGGTATGTGCTCCCAGAGTACATGGAGGAGATGGCTCATGTGGGGCAAACCTCCTGCACTGTGCACATATAACTGGGATCTACAAAAGGTAGTTGCATTTTTCAGCTGCGCACGTGTTGTAAGAATAGCTTAAATGGCTTGGCTGAAGTTCTTTAGGAAAATGCAGTCCGAGTGGCAACCTCCCATGCCCGTGGCTCCAGAGGTCCCCAGGATGATGGAGGCTGTACATGGTCCTTGTGTTGGTGGCTCGGAGGAGAGCTGGCCAGGTGGGGAAAGCTGGGGCAGTGTTATTTGTGGCCCGCTCCCATCCTGAGGATTCCCTCAAAATGTTCCCAAAGTTTAATCCTGCGGCACACTGCCGTCCCCATCCAGGACTCCATGCTCCCTGTCCGTGGCCTGCCCGCTCCTCGGTGCACCTTCCAATTGCCATGATCTTCAAAGGAACGGGCCGGAGCCGCGTGGGGGTGGGGCCATGTTTGTTTTAAAAATGGAATCTGAGATTCGATCTGACATTTCTACATCCACCCCCTACAGAAAAGGGAGCCCCGGGTCAGGGGGTGCGCGGGCCTCAAAAGCGGGCTTTGTCTGCGAGCGGCTAATCTAATCATTGTTACATAGACATCTGTTATTTCTTCTGAAAAATTGATGCTTTTGTGACACGATGATCCATCTATTTAGTACCGCGGCCTGAGTAATTAAATTAAAAAAGGAATATTTTTGCTAGTGCGCGCGTTATAAAACTGCCGCCTGCTCCCCGTGCTGGCGAGCAGGGCAGGGAGAAACGGCGAGGGGCAGAGCGGGCGGCCGCGAGGGAGCCAGGCAGGCAGGGAGGAGAGTTTTAAGCTCTGTATTGTTTTCCGCTAGCTCAAGGAAAACATCTGTGAATTGTTTGAAGCGAACCTTGCTGGGGACTGTCTGAATCTGTGTCATCTCCGTTTAATTTCAGGAAATGATGTCACAGCGCATTAAATAACAATGCTATGTGATTTATTTTTACTTGTACATGCTGTCCTAAGCATTTCTGCTACACGGCAGTGTTTTCAATTAACTGTAAGCTCTCAGTTTAAAGCAAAAAAGAAATATATATATATATATATTCCGTAATGCTTTTTTGGATATGGGTGCTGGGAGGCCGGGTGTTTTCAAGGGTCACCAAGGTTCAGGGCTGTCCAAGGGCCCCGGATCCATCCGTCATGTGCTTATTTGTAGTTGGGCCTGGATGTCAGCACGCGCGTCACCCATGGCAACCCTCGCGACTGTTGCTCCGCTACAAAGCGGCGGTGTCTGCGGGAGGAGGCCGCAACACCCCGCGCCGCTGGCCGCTCACAGGCGCTGCCGGGGAGTTGCCGTGTACTGTAGCTTCTGCCTCCATCAAACTTTCTGCACTCCCCCTGCTTCTGCAAAAGAATAGAGGACATAAGTCAATTCTGTCTGCCATCTGTCGCCTTTTGCGCCGTTCCTCAAATTAAAGAGACAGTCCAAAATTTAAATAATCTCAGGGAATTGTAGAGAGCCCTCATGTAAATTATTATGTTTGCCCCCCCCTTTTTTTTTGGCTTCTGGTTTTGTTTTGAAGGGAACTCTTTATTGTACTTTTTTGGAGGGGGAATCGGGGGAAGAGAGATCAAAATATATTGCGTTTCTGCTTCAGAAATAGCATTTGGAGGAATATTGGGCTTGCAGTGTCACAGAGTTGCTATCTAATAAGATTCCAAGTTATATATAGGGCGAAATTTGCACACGTGTGCACACAGCAAGCAAGGCTGGTACGGAGGAGAAGACAAAACGCGACACCTTCCCTCCACGCCACCTTGCCCCCTTTTCCTCTTTTCCCCCCAAATCCTGGCTGTTGTGGCAGCGAAGCCCTTCTGCAGAGCTCGAAGGAGCATCTCAGCTCCTGAGACGACCTAAACGGACCATTTTGAGGCCTGCTGGGAAGATGCTGCCCTGTGGGATGGCACCTAGTTATGCCTTACCTTTGCCTGGTGTTTTTTTAAAAAAGCAAGTCCGTGGTTTTAGTCGAGGCTCGATTAAAAAGCCTCGACTGAGCAAGCTGAATGTAGCCTGGCAAAAGATAGGATCAGACAGCAGTGTTTTCTGGTTGTTATTGTGGGATTACAAAGCCTTGCAGAGTCAGTGCAGGCATTAAGAGCAAAGAAAAGAAGAAAGAATATGAAAGTCCCAGCAATGAAATCCTTAAAAGAACTGAAACAAGAAAGTAGTGACAAGATTTCACTAATACATAAGTGAGGCTTTGAGGCCTGCAAGGTAAAAGGGGATTTGACAAAAGCATATGCAAATATAAATAGTGTTTAAAACTCCAGGAATGGGGATCTAGTAAATGCTGTGCAATGCAGTCTTTGAAAATTAAGATCATAGTCAAGGAGAGGTGAAAATGCTTTTGACTTTCTCAAAGGTCTGCGTCTTACAGCACACGTCACTAGATAAGTCATGCACTTCTCTATAGTGGCTATCTGTGAGTGTATGTGTATATATAAAATATACTTTTAGCAGAAAAGTGATAGCTGTTGTTTGTGTAAAGTGATACTGCCTCTCAATTTTGCCTCAGGACATGTTTATTTAAGGCCTTTCTTTCAAGATCCATGAGCAGCGTAATTGGCTTTAAAGAAGTTTTCTGTAAAATCAGAGTTATACTGTAAAAAAGTGTCTATTTCTGCCATCTACTCACTCAGCTCCAAAACTGCTGTGAAATGGAGATGTCAATTCTCATTGCTGCCTAATGAAAAGAGTACTTTATGGCAGATAATATTACTTTTGGTGCTGTGGAGTTTGCCTTGAGTTAGGATACTCAGAATATTATGCATTACATATTTTAGAGTTGATTGGCAGCAGTTGTTTGTAGTATCCGAAGCAATCATTGGCACCTTTAAAGATTTATTATCGTCTTTAAGCATAATGGCAATACAGTTTTCATGCTTTTACATTTGCTATTTTTATTTTTAACTGCTAGCCCCAAATCTGCCAGAACTAATTTCAGTTGTTTTGTCTAATACTGGATGATAGGTTGTCAACTCACTGTATAATGGCATAAAGATTTTTTTTAATCTTGGTTTTACCTTCTTATGATGGCATTTCAAAACACATACTTTATTTGTAGCAGTTGACTACTTACGTCCATAAAATGTTTAGCATCTCATGACATTCTTTCACAATCTCAGTGTAGTGGATCAGCATATCTAAGTAAAATCAGAAAATATTTTAGTTAAAACATAAAATCTGTATATATATTTATTTATATAATGCTATAGAAATTTTGCTGTCATCTGGATCAAGCTTTTATTTGGTTTGGAGTGTATTTTAAAGTGAGAGCTCAATATTCTAAAGTGGAAAATACATTTGACTAAGTTAAACAGCGATGGGAAAACTTCTGTTTGCTTTCTACACTAAGCATATAAAAAGAATAGCTTTTCTGTAAGATGATGGTGTAGTCTAGACTACTTGGAAGCTTGTTAGAGCAATTTAAAAAGAAGGCACAATGTAAGATATATTATTTGTGAATATTTGGTGAACTTAATATGAGTCTTTATAAAAACAGTTGTCTTTTCTCCCAGGTAAAGTAAAAATGCAGCTTTAATTTCACTGTGTTCAAATATTTGCAGATAATTTGCTTACTACTGCCTACCAGTGTGTGCCTTTTAGTCTTGGTATCGTTAATTCTAATGGGAACTCTGATCCCTTTAAATAAAGTTGAATGACATTGGAGATGAAATAGTGAAGTTATGATGGGACACGGACAAATAAGCACCATTTTGCATCCCAGTAAGCACTAATTATTACCCTTAATTGTATTTCAGTGGCCTCATTTTATGATAGAATTTTATGATAGATTTAATGATAGAAAACCGTATTTCTTTACTGCTTGGCTATTTCTCATAACCGATCTCCTGGCTGAACCCTTCACGATATTCTCAGGGTTCCTTAGTAAAAGTGAGCTCAGGCAAGGGGGGCAAAATTTCAGGGCAGTGTCTCACTGCAGCTCACACTAGACTCTGTGCCTCAGTTTCCCTGTAGAAACAGATGAACTGTTGGACAGTAGGACAGATGGCGACTGCTTTTCAGAGTGTTTTTCATATCTGCAGATGAAAGACTCTGCATGAGACTGGAGTTGTATCCTTAGCATCAGCTGAATTACAGAGGCCTGCACGTTTATTGTGGTTTTTTCCTGCTGTCGAGCCAGTGTGGTAGTCATGCATCGCCATGCCTTGTACAAACACTTCAACTTCGTACTCTCTGAAAGTTCAGGATGATTTGCCCTTTGTGACGGAGCATTTAATATGAAGTTAAGAGTGTTACGTTGTTTTCTGGCCTACATTAAAGACAACAGCGTTTGATTGCTACAAGCTACTTCAGCTCAAGTGACTCGGGCTTGGGTTATTTTTGTTTATCAGGTTCTTTCCTTGCTGGTGACCTGAAGTGGTGATTACTACATGCAAATGGTATCAAATATCTTTCCCAGAAAGTAGCAAGACAGAGAGTCTTGAACATAAACTACTGGCCCAAGGGCAAGAGTCAGCGTAAAGGGAGTGCAATAGTATCAACAAATGCATCTTTGTGCTTTGAGAAGTCACTAGTGGATTTTCTCCTCCTTAACAGCCTGGGGAGTTTCCTGAAGTGAAATAGGATTTGGCAGCTTTCCAGCCAGTCCTGATCCTTTTGCTGCTTCTTTTGGTTCATCCAGGTGTTTCCCACTTGTGCATTCCCTCTTTCTTGATTTAAGAAATGGGAAGCAGGAGGGTGACCTAGAGTGAAGAGTATGGGGACAGAAAGGCTACTGCAAAGTCTCTCTTTTGGAAGCTCCTGGACTGGTAAGGAGCACGTGCAGACAGCTGACAGCTGTTTTGATAGCCCAGAAGCAGATCTCATTCAGGATTATGGAAGGTGAAATAGTGAAAAAGGTCATGACGTGTCTGATAACCACAGGGAGAAGGAGCATTTTGTGGTCAGCAAAGTGACGTGTGTATTTGAGGCAGTCATCAGCAAGGGGAATGTGAATGGTATCAGTCTTAAAATGCAAAGAAGGTTGTCTAGTTTGAATTGTTACCTCAAAATCTGTGGGTACTTTAAGGATGCTTTAATTTTAATGGAAAAAGGATATTCTGATGAGCTTTTCCAGATATAAAAAGTAGGAAATGAAATGGAAACATAAGTGAAAACAGATAATTCTTATGAACGATCAACACTTTTTAAAAAAGGAAAATTCATTTAATTTACTTCTGCTCTCTATCTATTTTTCTGTTTCAGTAGACTATTGCAAGAGTTCTGTTACTTGGCCTATCTCTTTCCAATACTATGTCTTCCAATTCCACAGAGACATGTAAATGTCTCTTAGGAAAGAGAGGTGCCTCCTGAGTTGGGAGGAACTTCTCCGTGGATGGTGGGATGAGCTGCAGTGATACAGAATGATCTTAAAACGGACACACTTTTCCATGTGCTTTTACCTGCTTGCATCTCAGTTTGGGGCAACCTACTTGGTATGTGTGAGTTGTGTGGTGGCCAAGCAAACGCTTCTCAGATCAGAAAAATCCCGGTACTTAGTGGAAACCTATGCTAGGCACTTGCAGAAAATTCACTACTGCAATTAATCTGTGAAACCTGAATTTACATCCCATAATGCTCTTCAGTACAAACAAACCTCAAATTAAAAAGCCCTTGCCTCTTTCTCTCTTTTACTTTTCCCCAAGGACTGTCCATTTAGAGAGCTGTAATGTTTGTGAGGGAGTTGAAATCCCACTATGACCCCCTGCAAAACTATATATGTGCAGGAGGAAAATATAGTATCTACAAACATACAAGACTGTGGTGTTTTGCCAGCATGGATATGGATAAGTGTAACTCCAGAGCTGTTAAACTATCCCAGGTTTAACTCCTGGGACTTGAATCCTGCTCGAAGCCCAAGCTGAAAATGCAGGATACGCTCTCACTCCATAGTGCTGCAATATCCTCTGCTGCGGCCGAGCAGCAAACTTCTTGCTGAGCCTGAAAACTCTTTCAAACAAGGCCTGAGGGCTCATGAGCTTTCTGCTCAGTGCCTCGCAGGCTCGCTGCGAAGAGGCATCTCGCCTAAAAGAGGCCAAATATCACAGAACTGAACTGGTGGGAAACTCAAACCGTTCTGAGCAGAGAAGTCAATAGAGCTGCGGTAGTGAAAGGTAATGTTCAGAGTGAGATCACTGTGTTATGATCTCATGCTGAACACCAGGACTGTTTTTTCTTGATGATTATGAAACTAGCCTGAGGCCTGTCTGGTGAGAGGCCATAAGAAAGATATAGAAGGATGTTTGGAGAGCCAGGACTATCAGGGCCTTTTTTTCCTCCCAAAGTGTAACAGAGACTGAAAGATGAGAGAATTACGAGCTGTGTTGTTGTCTTCTGTGCTCTCCCCACGCATCCCCCAAATACAAGATCTGGACCAGTGAATGAGTGAGGCTACAAACAGGAAGAGAAATTACTTTGGGGGAGCAAAGTCTTCCAATAATACTGTAATTCAGCATTATCCTTTCTCTCCACCCCCTCCCGACCCCACTCCCCTTCCCCCCCAAAAAAAGGATAAAAAAAGAAAAAAAAAGGAAAAAAAGAAAAAAATAGAAAAAAGAAAAAAGCACTGAGCCTGTGGAACAGACTGTGGAAGTGCCTTTGCTTAACATTTTTAAAACTACACTCCAGAAACATATGATGAAATGCTGCTGAGAAACATCTTGCACTCCTGGGCTTACACTAAAGCAGTATTGCCTAAAACATTCCTCGTATTTCCCTGTTTTCTTACTAATGATTAAAAATCGGAAAATACCTGTTTTGAGAAGGGAACCCATACCCTTCCCAAATTTGACACCTTTCGGGTTCAATATTTTTTTGTATTTGTTTGCATTTTTTTAAAACAACATCTTATTCATCTTTCAAAGGAAAGAAATATTTTTAGATTAGCTAACAAAGGCAAACTATAAAGGGGCATAAATGAAATGAAGAACAGAACCTAAGATATATATATATATATATATATATATATATATATATATAAATATCATCCCCTCGGCAAAGGCCTGAGCAAACAATTGGGAGTAGGACTTGGTGCTGAAGGTCAGCAGGCTTGGGCTCTGTCCGACCAGCAAAGGAAGTTGACGATCTTTTATTAAAAACCCTTCCTTCTCCAGATCCAGGAGAGAGAATGTGTCAGAATACATAAGCTGCTCTCTGTTCACAACCCATAAAGTTCTACTAATGGTTATAAATAATTCGGGAAAGATACGGGTCCAAAACTAACCCTAACCCTGCTTAGTTTTCCCAAACTTTTGTCTGGCATCTGCTCCCACATTAGTTCTATGAAAAGTCAAAGCAAAAACATCAAAAGTTGTTTGAGTGTTCAAAATTCACATCTGATTTTTAAGGACACAGATCCAAAAGAGGATATAATGCAAAATGAGGATGATTATCAGATAATACAGAAATTTTAATTCTGAAACACCTTCTCACTTGCTCTTTCATCACAGATTTTTATGACAATTTATGACCTCAAGAAAATCTTGACTGAGTGCTTGCTCACTCAAACTGCAGATTTTCACACATCTTTACTCGAAAGCATCAAGGAGTTGATCATATTTTGGGTTTAAAATGAAATTTTGCTCTTAAATATTATTTTGTAATAATGTAAGTGTGGAGCTCCATGGTTGTCTCAATGACTTCCAGATTACATGAGCTCAGTTTGCATGTCAAAATATGCATTTTATTTCTTATTGCCAGAATTACAAATTTAGCTGGGGATCTGAGATCCAAGCTGGATTCTTTCTGGCTCATTTATCTGCAGAAGCAAGGATTATACAGTAACAGTGATGTTGCAATTACAATAGTAAATCTATGTAATTACAACAGTAAATAGATGGTGGAGTAGCCAGAATAAAGTCCAGTTCTCCTGCCTGTGCCTAGGTTGGCTTTATGAAGAAAAATAGCCAAACTTCTACTATGGTTTGAAGCCAATGGGATTTTTTTTTTTTTTTGTCAGTGGAGAGTCAAATGCAATTCAGACGCCCAGAGACATAAATCGGTGAAGTCAGTCACTTTTCAGAGCACTGCTGCTTAGTTTTGTTAGTTTTCTTGCCTCTTTATATATATGTGTGTGTATATATATACACACACACACATATTTTGTTTGGCTCAACCTAGACTTCTCAGTCAGGCCTGTTTGGAACATTTTTAGGAAGTGAAGTGACAAGGCAAAGATCTCTTTCTGCTTCTTAATTATCCTTCCCAAGAATGTGCTTGCACATCCATTTTCAACATGCCGTTGGCGGGTAGTGTCTTTGGTAGGATCTGGGTACCCAGTTGGGAAGTTGCCTTCCCAAGGAAAGGGAGAAGCAGCTCCCGGTGGCTGCGTGTCGAAATACTCCGAGCTGCAAAAGAAGTGAGGAGCGACCTTTGCTCTCGTCTGAACAGGCAGTATTTTGGCATGGAGCTGAGTTTTCCTACTGCTCTTCAGAACTGTAAATAATGTTAGTACACCCTGGATTCACTGCATGCAGCACTTTACATTACTATTGTGTATTTTAAAATAAACAACATTGCAAGCTGTTTATTTTGGTGTTACTATGTATGCATTTTTTAAACAGTGGTTACTTAAACAAATGTCTCTGTTCCCACAGCACTTAAAAGCTGCTGTTTGCTCATTGTGGTTTTTGGGTTTTGTCACTTTTGTTTTGATTATTTCTGAAAATCACACTCAAGGATACAGAAGACAGGAGTAAGTTGTACTTGATCCAAACAAATCCTTCATGTCACAGCTTTTTCTTTATGCCAACTTTTCTCATCTTACCAACAGTAATAATAATTTTGGATTAGATCAAACTTCAAGATCACAAGAATTCCAGACCTGACCCGGCCTTCCTCAGAGGCATTTTTAGAGCCAATCGGCCATGCATTTATTATAAGCATTTGACCCAGAGGTAGCAAAATTGTTTTAATAACATTAGTACAGATTATTCAGTTACTGGTCAGCACAGCAAACGGTGCAGAGGAAGGGGGAAGAGCAAGTTTCCTCTTGTCCTTCCCTCCTCCCCCTTCCTTTGCCCATGCTGGAATCCTCAAGTGCCATTATCCTGTATGCCAGATTTTGCAGTTGGAAATCAGCGAATGACACGAGATCGATGGCAGAGCCGTTACCCAAGACGCTGCCCTCTTGGAACGGTACCGCCTCAGCTCTGCGCCGTGGCATGTGCTCGGGGAGCGTAGCGGTGGTCCTTGGTCTTTCTGGTGCAAGCTGCTGTGCCTCACGTTCTCCCTTCATTTGTAGTAGTGAGATTTCAGTGATGACCCTGCCTCTTTTGTTTGGTTGTTTTTTGCAATGCCGTGTACACTGTTTACAGGTCTGGATGAGTGTGGTTAAATGCCAGTAAAAGGGTCAGGGAGGAACTTCTTACTGTCCCCTTTGCTCACCTCCCACCCTACCCTGTAATGGTGGGTCATTCCTTAGCATAGGAATGGTTTGGTCCTCAGTGCCTGTCATAGCTGAGATGCTCTTTTCCACTTGGCCAGTCTTTGCTGGGTCGTATTGCTGCGATGCTGGGAGGCTATGGAGAGCACAGGGAGGCTACCACCACCTATTCCTTGGCTAGCAACTGTGACTGCCTGTTTGTGGGGACTGTTGTTAAAAACGGTCTGTCATCCTAGCGCCTTCTGTTGTTGGGAAATAAGGGAAAGACTGTGTCTGGGCAGCTGTGGAAGTGCTGGGGTGGTTCCTGTTTGGAAAGGCTTCCTCACCACTGCTCCAGCCAGCCTGGGAGCCAGCACTAAGTCTAGTTTAGTGAGTACTAAACTCGTCTCTAGCCAGCTCTTAGACCAGAAAGCCGCAAGCAGAAGCTTTTCCTTTCCTCGTGCTTGGGTACAACCGAGAACTGAGTCCAAAGTGTTCATTTGTAGGACTTGTAAAGGCTGGCTTTTTTTTTTTTTCCCAACAGAAAGTAATCCCTTCACTCAACTGCTAATTGCTCTGTGATTTTAATCAAGCAAGATGCTTAGATAAGGAAATTTAAAGTTTGAGAAAAATTGTGAGTGCAGTTCTTTTCCAGCGTCTTGTGTTGACTATAAACCAGTTTGTCCTCCTTAATTATGGTCTTCAGGGATAAACAGGTTGAAGGGAGTGCTGCAGTCCTTGGCACAAATACAGCATATTTCAGAGGTTGGTTCAGCAAGATGTGTGTTTTTGAGAAAGAAATAACGTAGTTGCTTGTCTTCCTTAATGCAGTTAGGATTTATTGCTGTTTTGCTCGTAGCAGGCGCTGGTTTTCGGTGAGCCGCGCGCTCCTTCCCCCCGCGCTCAGGTACACGCTGCCACCCCTGATCCCTCCGTGTGACAATTAAGGCTGAGAGGAGCATTAGGCAAATACAACCGGCCAGCAACGGCGCACGGTGACTATCGGCACGCGTTCTGTCACTCCAACTCCTAAGGGATGACAGCATAAAATACCAGTGTTCCCCAGCCTTCCGGTTCACTCCTAACCTTTTCATCTAATTTGCAGAGTTACTCCTTGCATTGTGTTTTTTTTCTCTCTGCTTGCTGATTATTTTTCTCATAATCAACCCTACCTCAAGTCTCCTAAGTCTTACTCTTGTCTTTCTCTCACTGGAAGAGGGGCTAAAGTTGCTGCAATGCTAATTCCCACGTATACAGTGAATAAACAGTATGTTTTTTTGAGCGAAAACGCTGTGCCAGTGCTTTAATTTGTGACTGAGATCACTAACATCATTACCTCAGTCGATGAATGCTCTTATTCTTCTTTCTAAGTGACAGAAGATGGTAGAAGTATAAGCATTTTTAAAGGCCATTAACAGGAGTGAAAACCACTTATCAGCAGAAAAGTTTTGTGAGAGAGAACAGTTTATATTAATAAACAGCTAATATTTAAAAAAACCTTTTTAAAAATGATTTTATATTTTTTTGACCAGAAAAAAAAAAAAAAAAGATCCAGTCTCTGGGGCCAGACCAATGGTCCAGGTAGTCCAGCATCATGTCTTTGATGAGAGACAGAGGTTGGTGGTTCTGGGACTAAGAAATGAAGCAGACAGAGGGTGATCCTGGCAGAAGGCAGAAGTTAAAAGAGGCAAAAGTTTCCATCTAAGCCATAATGTTTAATGGTGGATATAAACTTTTGGGGGGACCTGTTATTGTCCAAGTTGTATGTTCATAAGCTGCAATATGTTGAGTTTGTGCTGTTTAGAGCTCTGGGGACACTTGTAAGAATATTTTCTGATATGAAGTGGGATATTGAATAACCTTCAAATTTCTTAACGTGTGGCCATAAGTTCCCACACCGTAATAAAAATAATAATAATAAAAAAGAGAGAATAAACATATCAGTTAAAACTCCATTTACAATTAAATCTGATTTATTCGGTGTATGAACAGGAAAAAAAATAGTAGCTCTACAGTTTTCTAAGAGATTGGATGATCTTTTCTGTGTTTCACTGATCATATCACTCAAATCAGTCCAGATCTTTTCAGCATCCCATTCTCCATCGCTCTGTTTCTATTCTTCACGTGGTTGACTCCGTCAAAATAAAACAGTGATCAGTCCATGCATTTGGGAGCGTTCTGTTAAATAAATATCCCCACTATGTGCTGGTTGAAAGCAGTTACATAGTTTTGACATAACCTAATCATGTGCAAAGCTGAACTTTTGGTAGCAAGTACTTGCAGACAATTTATATATATGTGTGTGTGTGTATATATATATATATATATATATTTTATTTCTTCTTCTTCACATGGCCCCTTCCAAGCTGCTGGAGGGCATTGCTGAGAAGTTGCTACCGTTGATACAGTTGCTATTAATCACAGTCTGCCATGTTGTGACGCAGGTCCTAATAACATCCCGTTGAGCTGCTGTTGTGTGCTGGAGGCTTACCAACAGCACCCGGCCTTTGATATTCATCTCACACCAGGATAAAGAAAATGTAGAGTTTAAAAAAAAAAAACTGCAAATAGGCAAAGAACAAAAAAAAAAAAAAAAAAAAAAAAAAGGAGGGGGGGAACATAGCAAAATCAAAACCAGACACGCTTTCTGTGCGCTCCTTCGTTTGCCATGGGAGCAGCAAAGCTATAAATCTCTGCTGTGTTGTTTGAAAATTGAACATGAGGCTGCTAAATTTATCATTCATTCTTTGTTGTTTCTGGGTAGTAGCTGCCTGACTTGGCTGACTTTGGTTTCTGTCCCCTCCTCAATAACAATTTTTGTTGTCGTCGTCATTTCGATGCACGACACACACAAATCAAAATTTTGCTGGATCAAAGAATATTGGAGGATTTAGTAAAGTGCTCGTAAAGGGGAGGAGGAACAAATTTGCTGCATGTTACACATCATGCTTCCTTGGCAACTGATTCCCTCACATTCATAATTACAGCAACATAATATTTAAAAAGCAGCATGGGCAGGGGGAGGGAGAGTGAGCACATCCTTAGGTTAAAGGCATTTGGGATTTTTGAAAAATTGGGAGTCTTTGGAAAAAAAAAAAAAGGAAGTTCACCCATATGCTCTGCAAAGATTAAACCTGGAACCTGAGAGAACTGCACAATCACCTTCTTTTGTTAGCACTTCTTGTCCATGTTGAACTGCGAAGAAAAAAAGGTGGAAAGCAAGGCTGCTACAGATGTGACTGGCTATGAATATTCATGAATGCCATTGCTCCTCCTTTTCTACTGGCATCCAAGCCGTTCTGATCTCCCTTGCTCTCTCTTTTCTTCCTCTTTTCCTTTCCATTCCCCTTCCTTCCTCGAGACCGAACAAGACTGCAGTTTTATTTCGGTAACAGCCTAGCATGATACAGTTATCAGTGGCCTCAGAAGCCTTTTATTTCCATAAAAAAAAGAAAAAAAAAACAAAGGAAAAAAGAAAAAAATTGTAATTATCCGCAGTTTTATGAATCCACCTCCCCTTAATGTTCATTATTTAAACCAGCAGCAATTACAAGTTCAAAGGGGTTTAGAGGGCCAGCAACCCGCATAATCACTGCCAAATTAAGCGGGACTCATTCGTCACAGAAGAGTACACTCTGCGCAGTGAATCATGCATGCAGTGACAGGCACTGATTTACATAAAGACGAAATCTGTGCCCTCTAGGGCTGAGCGTTACTTTATCTCAGTGGCCTTGTGATATATGCATTTTCTTTTGGTGTTAGGAAGGTTCAGAAACTGATGCCGTCTAATACATGGTATTTTATTCTCCCTAGCACTAGTACCACTGCCACTAATTTGTGTGTATGTGTGTTTTGCTAATGATAATCCAAACTTCAAGGCAGGAGAGTATTCAAAAAGCAAAGTTTCAGCCAGAAAATCTGTTTCGATTCTTGTGGACCTTTTGAATACCTTTTTCTTATTATAATCAATTTGCAGATAGAGCAGTCTTTCTTGGGCAGGGGGGAAGGCCTTTATTCCCTCCCGTTTAATCAAAATAATTTCTGAGAGGAATTGTAAATACATATTCATGTACAGTACTAGAAGACTGAGAATGACGGCCGTTTCATTGCTAGTTTGCTAACTCTCTCAGGATAATTTAAGTCAGCACACTCCTCCCAATGGAAACATGTTAGGGGGTCTGGAAGGGCTGTGTCCATCCATTCCATCTATACCCCGTATAGCAGAAGAGGAAAAAATCTCTCTTTGCTAGAAAGGGTTTCCTTTCCCATGCTCTTTCCTGCTCTGCCTTTTTCATCCTGAGCTCTTGAAAGATACTTTTATATTCACCTTTAAGACTGAATTCTACTCACTTCAGATATCTACACCCACTGAAGACAGCGTGGTTAATCATGTAAGCAAGGTGAACAGCTCTTGACCCTTGATGTAGAAAATGAATCAAGGCTGGGAGTAGCTGTACTCCTATACAACAGCAAAAGTGGAAAAGTAGCTTTTGTGTAATCATTGCTTCCCTTCAGCTATGTTAGCTGCAGCTCTCTCCTCCTTCTCAGTAGGGCTGGGGAATAAGCACTACATAGGGTGGTTTGAAAAGCTCTCCTCCATTAGGGATGGCTCATCAAACTTTATTTAGGGATGTACCTGCTACCAATTTTGAGGGAATTCCTTAGCATAGACAGACACTTCATCTAAAGGAGGAGTTGGATGCTCAGCTGTCCCTCAATCACAGCAGAGTAGCCACAAAACCTCTGCCTATAGCACTTGACTCAAAGGCTTTCTACACGCACCTTGGTGGAGAGCAGAGGTAGCTGAAGTGTGAGAAAGCGAGCGTGGTCGGAGCCAACCTTCCTTTTTGTGTGCTGTGCCGCTGCCCCGGGGACGGTGGTGCAGGTCTAGCATTGCTGGCTCTCCTCCTGTCGACTAAGTCTGCCTGCTTTCTGTTCCCATTAAACCATTATAGCGGTGAGGAAGAGCAGGACTGGAGCAGAGAGGCTGGCACAAGTGTTCTGCATGTGAACGCACAAGCTCATTTTTTACACTCTGTCACATGCATATGAAGGAAGTTCATGTTGCATGTACAAATCACAGAGGAAAATGAGATTTGCATATGTCATTGCACTGCCTGGGCAATGCCTGTGTGCGGCTCTTACGTCCTCGCAGTATCACGTTCTCTGACCGAGGCTGAGAAAGAATCCAGCTCATTTAGATAAATGGCATATAAACTTAAAATAAAACCTCCTTGCAGCATTTTTTAAAAATATTCCTATTGAATTTTAACTCTACTATATGTCCTATAAAGGCACCGAGGAGCTCATTGGGTCAGCTTAAGTACTATTTTGAGGTAATAGTGCGTATTATTACAAAAATTTGTTTTATGAGTGGTAAATAAAAAATTGCACACTGAGTCTGATAAAGATCATTTTACCATGGTAAAGTCAGAATAAATGCAAAATGGGTGAAATTGAGATTATTACATAGACTGTGTTTTTCTTCTTTTTTTTTTTTTCCCATAGTCTGCAGATGAAAGTGGAGTGAAGGTCATATATGATGAGAGCGGATTTGCGAGGATGGCCTTTTTAGGTTTATTCTGTTATGTATTATAGAGTTCAAGAATCACAGAAGTTTATATTAAGAAAAATATTTACAGTATTATATAATAAATAAGCCATCTTATTTCTTCCTTATTCATTTCTTTTTATTTAAATGCCTGAAAGATATAAAATTATGATGTGAGGTTGAGAAATTCTCTAAGATCATAATAATTTTCCAAAGAATCTGGGAAGTATTGTAAAGATTAACAGTGGAGGAATGTGACAATGAAAACTCATTTCTTATATGGTAATCTCTTTGGCTTTATTGAACCAAAACATTTTAATACACGGAACTTGGCCTCTAGAGGTGTCTCTCTTTGGATATTTCTGGCTTCCATGTGTTGTCTTTAAATTTCCATTTGTTTATCAAGGTCTTTTACAGAAAATTGAAACTTGCTGAAGTGTTTTTAAGAAGTTATGTCCCTACAACAGAGTCAGAAAGCAGTTGCAAAGCCTTCACCCACCTAATTTCTCACAGTTTGGCATTTTAACTTTAACTCAACTTCATCAGTAGTTTGAGATGTTGAGTTTTGTTGGTCTGGCTTTTAGGAACTTAAACTCTTGCAGTAGAGTTTGTCAGAGGTCACTTGTCAAAGTTACAAGAGCTTTTTGTGATTCTTTTAAAGTGGATGGTAGGAGTATAAGCCTGCTTTTGGCTAGTTTTCGAGAACAGCATGTTGACATGCTGGAATTGGGACATTGGAGTTGTCTCTTCCATGTTTACCTCATTATAAAATCTAAAAAAATATTCTTAACCTGGAGATTTTTATAGTTGCAAGATATTGGAGTCAGGACTTTTTGCAGCATTGATCAGTGCTCCTAGGCCTGAAGGGAGGGGAAACAATTCAAAAAATGGCTTAGATCCATTTGCTGATGCTCTCTAGCTATGGAATGTGACAGTTTGCCAGTTGACGGGAGAACTGCAGTATTTACTAAACGTGTATCAATGTCCACTCCAACACTGAGACATCTAGGCCACGTGGACATTGCAGTCTCAGGTAGAAATAGTCATCTCTGTAAGTTTCTGTGAAAATCTTTGGAAAATTTGGGCCCTACAAACTGTGGTGCAGTTGATATAGTGAGCACATGTAAATGCTTAATATGACAGATAGTTTATTCTCTTTCACTCCTTTTCTTGTGCATCAACTTCCAGATTTAATGTATTTTGATTTCTCTGTTTTTAATATACATCTAGTCTGTTGGGGAAGGCTTGAGGGACACGGCTGCTTTAATGATTCTATTTCTCTTTGGTCCAGCATGTATAAAATCTTGAGGCAGTATAGAACTAAAGAACCCATCCATGTTCCTTTTATTGGACATGCTTCACATATTGTGATGAAGTTATGTGCATTCACATAGGTTGTTAGGAAATCTTAACAGGCCACTGATGTGCAGTGAAGGAGAGTTAATTGTGTAGTTGCCCCAAGACTATACCGATGAGCAGAGAACGCTGTTGTGGTCATATGAATCTGACTTGAATAAAAATTACCAAACAGGTTTTCAGCCAGTAGCCTAAGGTAGGATCCTAGTGTTAATAAATATGTGCAGATGAATAAGATCTTTGCTGTCTTTACCATTTATGAATCTTGATGTTGCAGATATAGGGATGGACATCTAGGAAAGATGAAGAGTTATGTTGGCATATGTTTTGCTGTACTTGTAATGTATGTCTATCAATGCAGAAGTGTCCAGAAGCATGAGTAATCCTCTGTTTGCCCCAGGGGAATGAGGTTTCTTTTACCTCCCCTACCCCACAACCACTGCACGTCACGTTAGCCACATTCCTCTCCCCACAAACTTCAAATCTGCTGTGAAAACACCACGCATGGTGCAATCTCCAAACTCTAGTGAAGAATTGGTGCTCTTGGCCTGTGCTCACTGTGCCCAGGAAAATTTGAGGGCAGGGTCTTCAGCTTGTGGAATTGACAGCTCTGTTGAAACATCATTTTGCACTTACCAAGTTTTTACAGCACATATAATCTTGCATAGACACTTAAGTGCACTGCTGGCAGGTTACCACCAGGCCCCTGCTTCTCCACAGTACACTGAAATGCATGTTTTTGTTTTTGTTTTTCTGCATGCCACAGAAAGCACATTTAAAGTATTGACTTCTGTCTTTACTGGGTTTAATTCTGAGGGAATCTCTCTGCAGTGGCTAGATAGCAATGGTGCTTTTGTCAGTGGCTACATATACATTCACAGAGGCCTGTACAAATTTTTTTATGCACTTTTTGAATCTGCATCAAACTTGCCCTTAAGAGAAAGTGGCCTCCATACTGGCACACTGTGGCAATCACTGTCTTGTGGACAACCAGCAATAAAGTTTGTAGGGACCCCTGAACTGGGCATGCACCTGTCAGGATATGTCCAGAGCACATATATGCACCATTGGTCTCCAACTGAACTTATCAAATGAGTCCATTACCAGCCAGTGGATTTGAAGCAGCTTTGAGAGGGCTCTGTTTTATTCAGGATGGGCTCTTGTAGCCTTAAACTGTTCCCGGATGGAACCAGGGAACTACAAGAGGAGCCAGTGGTCACCTTGTCTTCACCATGCTCACCTTGAAAACATTTTTGGGAGCTTTTTATTCTTTTTCTGAAATGGAAACCCTTTCATTTCCACTGACACTGACAGATGCTTAGGAGGCATCTCCAGAAACCAACCTTGTGGAGCACTTTAAGGTTTAGGTTTTTTTGGTTCAGATCCAACATCCCAAAAACATGAGAATTAAAAAATTCCATGCAGTCTAAAAAGCAAGAACATAATGCCTTTACAGATGTTAATTCTTGTAATGTTGTTTTGCAGTTGCATGGTTTTTAAAATACCCAAACCATCACAGGTTTTTTTGGAATCAGTATCTATAATTCTTGTGCTAAATAAGCTAAAATAGTTTTGATAATTTTCCAGCAAATGGCAAACTTTGTCTTTTAGCAGTTAAAAACTTCAAGAAATATTTAAAATTACTTTTGACAGCGTGTTAGCATGAGTGAAAGACTTTATCTAAGGATCCCACTCAACTTTCTGAAGCACTTAAAATATTACCAGAAAATTGATTCTGTGGCTTATTATAGAAATAAGTAGGTATGTGCATAAACTTCTTGGTAAAAATGCATACTATACAAAAGAGTTCCAAGATGCTTATTAATTTTTCTCATCTTTCTGGCTGTGTTTCCGAAAACAAAGTTCAGCATTGGGATATTAAGGTCAGTGATCATTCCTGTGCTCTATAATCCCCATCTTTCCTGTTTGTTGATTGTAAAGCAGCTAGATTTTAATTGTCATGGGACTATCAGAGAGAGGGGAGCTCTAGCAGCGAGGCTGGACCGCTGCTCTCCGTGGCGTCTGCTAATCACTAGCGAGTCTCTGACGGCTTCGGTAGTGGCTCCCCTTTGAGTTGGTCTCCTTGTCTCCTGACCTGACTTCCGGCTGCAAAGGCCATTTCTGCCGTTGAATTTCCGCTGGGTCCGTGACCTCAACTCATAAGTGCCATGACCTGAATTGGGGTTGTGACCCCATGGTTGGGACCCCTTGGGCTCACACGCTTGTGCTTGACCATGTTGGGATGTGAATGCGGATTAATTTGCTCTGGAAATGCTTAAAAAGAGAAGCATCACCGTTGTTAACCCAAGTCATTCAAAATATAATTTCCAGGCAGACGGACATAAAATTGGCAATAAAATAATTACAGAAATGAAATATTTTTATTTATTCTGAGGAAAATGTTCCTTTTTGTGGCTCTTTCCATACGCTTGTCTGAAACTGATTCACAGCTGTATAAATGATAAGATTATTTTTCTATGTGTATAGCTTAAAGGAGTGCTGTTAAATGCGAAATATTAGAAATAGCACCATGTGTACTGTTAAAGAAACTATATATCGATAAATCCAAATCCCTAAATACAGTGTATTGATAACAGATGTTAGCAGTTTGCCCATATACCTTGCTTAAATTATTTGAAGGAAAAATGTTAGGTCATAAAATCATTAAGGTTCATTGTGTAATGAGAGGTACTTTAAGGCTGAAGTCTCCAGGCTAAGGATATGACCAGGTGGGACTGGTCCAAGATCTTCAGAGACAGTATAATGTAAGGTGTTGCCATACTGATGAAACATCTGGGATACATACCAAAAAAGCCAGCTGCTCAATCAACATAACAGCACTTTACATGCATCATTGGTTGAGTGCTTTTTCCTAAACTGAAGCATTAAAGTGTTTTTTTTTCTTTTTAGCCTAAGCTAGAAAGCAACAAGCTCAAGTATCTGTGCAGATACTACAAAAGTATACATGAAAAGGGCTAAGATTGGTGTATGAGCCATGGAGGAAAAAAGCAAGGCAGTGCTACGTTGAGGTGTCATGTAGCTGGATCTTTTCCTTTCATTGGAATTGCTTTGGTTTACATTCCTCAGAGCAGCTTAAAAGTTGTTTAGCACTTTAGGAGTTTCTGTTCACCTCCTAATGGGACGGAACAAAGTCAGACCTGTGGAAACGAGGCAACCGTGCATGCAGGGATTTCAGAATAGGTGTCTCTATTGGTTCACAGGCTGAGCTTGACCTGATATATATATATATATATATAGTCACACATGTGTGATTCATTAATGGTAATGGGGAGTTTACTAGTATGACCCTTCATGCATATCTCATACAAATAAAATATGTTGTGGGGTCTTTTTTCCTCTTTTGACATGATTTATGCACTTCAGACTCAATCCAAGTCCCAAGAAAGCTCATGTAAAGTCCCCTTTGAGAATTGGAACCAATAAACATAGTCACAAGCCTTCAGTATGGATAAGGAAGGTTTAAGTTTTGGCAGCTTTTCTGGTTTAACAGATAAACATTTTAATTAAATTGCCCTTGAAACTTGTCAGAGATGCCTGAAGACTGACATCCTCTGTGCTTAAACACCAACAGAGACATTCAGAGGAAAGAGGGATCCAAGCCATTCCACGGGCTGTAGCATCAAACCTGTCTTGCAAGTTGCTCAGTTGAGATTCTGCTTGGCTCTTTTGGCTGAGATGGTGAGCAAATGTGTCAGTGGGAGCGTGGCTCGCTACGTGAGGCGAACTTTTATGAGGAGGGCCCAAGTGTTCAAAAGAGCTCAGTGAATTTGGTGAGCACCCTTGAAAAGTCATTTCTTTATGTCATGGACAGTTCTAAGCACAAAAGCACAATAAAATTATTTTCCCATAGGTGACTAAGCAGCCACCGAGTGATAGCTTTGCTGGCTTGATTCGGATTCAGATCAGTGTCACAGAAGAAATGCAAGAAATGCATGTGGTGCAGCATGGCCTCAGAAGTATTTGACAAATTTATAAAATGGCACCGTTTTCAAAACAATCTAAGTAATTTGGAAAACTCTTTTAATGATTTTTTTTAAAGATCTTTTTAATCTGGATCAACCATACCAACATGTAGTCTGTTAGGCTTCTACAAAGGCTGTTTTTATTTTGTATGTTCAACAGACATGTAACTTTTGAGGAGACTTGCTCTTTTTGTGAGAAGTAAAGATAAGTTTTCTCCTGGATGAAGGAATGATACATAGCTGTAGTGTAATATGTGTTAGGGACTTAAGACTTGAGCTGGGAACATAACAGAGGAAGTAGATAACTTGTCTTCAACTTTCAAAGTCATCAAATATGATAACAAACATATATTTATACTGGAGTTGCATGCAGTGGAAAGATAGTTCAAGCTCTTATTTTGAAGTTTTATTTTAGTCCAGCAGGTATTTCATACCCTGCATCCCCAGGGGGAGTTACCAAAATTAGAGATCTACCAAGACTTCGAACTTTGAGGGAATTTAGACTATGACAACAGTACACTGCTTAAAATACAATGAGTTTTTGTTATAGAAATCATGTAAGTGATTTTCTCTGAGAGTATAGAAAAACAATATTGAAGTCTTGTTATATAACAGTAATATTACATTTGCATATCCCACATCTTAATTCAACTTCAGATTTACCTAATATAGTGGAATGCATACATGCATGAATTCATGCACAATAGCTAAGCTCAAAGGACATTTGATAGGCTGCTAAGTGAAGGACTGTGAAGTTAGAAAATGCCAGATTTTTTTTTCCTTTTATAATCTCAGTTCTACTCTGTACGTATATCCCTTCTGGTGAACAAAGCCTGTATGTTTTTACTGGAGGAGAGAGAAAATTGTATGCATTCATACAGCTAAAGATTTCATCATGATCTGTATGTACAATGAGAGTTTTCCTGGGGCAAAGAAAAGGCATTTCCTCACTCCAACAACGTGTTTGATGATGAATTTTCCGTCTGTCACAAAAACAAACAAACAAACAAACCAAACAAAAGCATTAAAAAAAGAAAGTAATGAAATTGTAAATCTTGTTACCTTAGCCTAGTAGGAACCCTCCACATCTCACAGTATTGTGATGATTATTTTACTCGTCACTAAAATACACATACTTCTGTTATGATACATTTCTTTCATAAGAAAACACAAGAAAGTTACAAAACTGTAACACAAGAAAGGATGAGAAAACATTATGACATTCAGCTGAAGTTGTTTTTTTAGTCTTTGTCTTCATATAGATTTGCACGGCACTGAGCAAAATGATGAATCTTTGTTGAGGCCCGTGAATGAAAATGATTAATGATAAAGAATGATCAAAGATTGATTCAGGTGCCTAATTTGAGGCACTGTTGATGGGAAATGTCACCCTGACATTCCACCATCACATTAAGAGGAGAAGAATATTAATAATGTTTTTTCCAGAGTGACATGTCATGAAATGAGGAAAGTGGGCAGTAGACTACAGTAGCCTTTCCCTCTCTACACTGTCCCTCTTCCCCTCAGATAAGCAGGGTTTTTCTTATTTTAGCTCTTTATTTTGTTCTGTGTTTTCAAGCAGTATCTGCCTAACAGCTACTGGAGGCTCAGGTGTAGCTATTTTTACTACACTCCACCAGCTTTTGTGCAGATTCTCCTGTGGCAAACTAATTTTCCCTTGGACTTGCATCTATCAAAATGTTGCTTCCATCTTAAAAAAAAAAAAAAAAAGATTTGCTGCTTAAAATAATTGGTTGTTTCAGGAGGACCAAACTCCCCTCTCCCACTTGCTGAAGTTGATGAGAGCTCTAGCTACATATGCTTTTTTTAATATAACTAGATCAAGAAGAAAAATGATTTTGAGTATTTTTTTATCAGTGGTGATGTGTAAATCAAGTGACCTGTGGAAACAAATCAAAGGATAAGAGATCATGTAGGAATTCTGAATTGATGGCTCAGGATAAGAAATCAAGAGATCAATAGCCCAGGATAAGGCTATCAAGATAGTGGTCTGCTGACTACACAGCCTTCCCTTCCACAGCCATCTGGAAGTTCACAGGCTCCATTAACTTCCAAGGGTAGATCATCAAAACAGATGCATTGCACTGGCAAGCAAGAAAGAAATACCATGAGCAGAAACTGAGAAATACTGTGGGCAGTCCATGGGAATTCCTTTATCTCTCAGCCTCCAGTCCCATCACAAGTACCAGATTAGGTCACGCTCTGACCTGTTAGGTGGGGCAAAATCTGTGCAGACCACACTCCCTATAATTATCATAATTATGGAAGCCAGAAATTCTGAAATACTCTGGAAGTATGATTAATTGTATAATGATTGCAATAGCAATAAGCAAAATTTATGTAAACAATTACATTAGCTCAAGAATAGCCTTATTGTGAAAACAGTCCCAATCCTAAACTTCCAGCCTTCCCTAGAACCTTCATTTGGGGAGAATACACTATATTGTACCTATATAGAAAAGTGCACTGTATGACTAAATAAAATGCTATTTTCTGTTACAATTTTTACTTTTTCTATAGTTGTTATATTCATTGTTACACTGGTCTATTTGCATTTCAAAAAAAAAAAAAGTAGTATTTTGTTGCCTGACATTTTACATAGCAAATTTAAACATAGAAAATCCTGTTAGCAATTGTAAATCAGAATCCCCAGGGCCTGTATGGAGTCCCATTAAAATCCAGATATGAATATGGGGGAGCAAGTTGAAGTGTCTTGGAGGGAGAACAACATGACCTCATTGCCCTCTCTCCCCATTCTTTTTCTTGGCCTTGGAGTGAATAATCAACCAAACTTGGAAGGCATGGAGAAGTTGCTATAAAAGCTGCTGAGCTCTACATTTTAAAAGACCTGCCAAGTCTTAAGAATTGAGGCACTTATCTGACTCCTCTCACACTGTCCCGGGTATTTTCGGAACACAAATCATGCATTCACAACTTCACTTTGGGGCTCCACAATTTCTGTTCTGCTTCATGATCCCTTGTACCAGACACTGCTGTCAGCCAGCTAGGGCCTGCCCTATGGGAAATCATGGAGTGGGAGAGACCCTACTACACTGGGCTGCACTTTAGACACGTAACTCGAGCGCTCCGAAGGCCATGGGAGAGGCATATCTGCAACATGGACCCTCTCCCATTGTGTGAATGGATATGTGCCTTCCGCACGACGTTTCCCCCTCTTCTTTTCCTGCAGAGACCTGACACGTAGGGTCACATGCACGGGAGCCTTGAAATGTTGAAAGGTCTACATATACAGCTGTTATATATTGCTGGAAAGAGTATGCTTCGTATATAAATTGTATGACCACAGGTGTACAATTCGTCCTCTGCTTCCAAAAGGCACTAAATCTGACCTCAAGTAAGTGTAAATAGATTGCAAGCAACCTTCCGCAGTGAAAAACATGTCCTGAGAGTTAGCTCTGAGACTTCATTTAATTTTGTTGTTCATCAGAGTAATAGTGTAGAGTAATAGTCTTTCAAGGCTAAGTTCCTGGGAACTAGCTGCCATAGATACTGCTATCCATCACAATCTTCTCTCATCTCCCCAGCACAGATCATAAGCAATTGAGGTAGCACTAGAAACAGAAGAAATAAATAATCAAGCAACTAATAAGATGATCTCATTCTTTCTGGTTCGGTCTTCATGCCCTTCATTCATGTCCTCTTTCTGGTGTCCATTATATCTTCTAAGCTTAAATGTAATATTAGCAAAGACAAAACACACAGAAGCTGCCTAAATGGGAGAAGTTAGAATTAATGATTAGAAATAATTTTACATCTTCCCGAGCAAGTTCTAGAAAATTCTGTGAAGAACAGTTTTTTAAATAATTTTTTAACTTGTATATTTAGGCTGGTCAATAGAGAATCTTTACTGATCTTTCTGCATCTTCTTTTAGACTTTATATCAGAGATAATATTGCAAAGACCCATTTTCCTGTTCAAAAACATGCGTAATGGTGAAGATACTGCATGCAGTACCTAATGTATTTTGATTACATAATGTAGAATTATAATAGTTCTTTGTTTGTTTGCTTCTTATTTTGTTTTCCATTATGTTTTGAAAATCTTTAGCCTTTTTTTTTTGAGGCTATGGCATAGAACTATTTTATTTCTTGTCAGAAAGGGATCTGTAGATCCTTCTTTTCAGAGGACACCTAATCTTTGTATGTTCTGCAGGTTGAAAAGAGCTCTCAGGGGCTCTTCAGTAAGGTATACGTATATATTAAAGACGGACATAGTATATATGTCTCTCTTTAATGTAATATATTCCCTTCCAGAAGCCAAGAGAAATCTGCCTCCCATAACTGCAATATTAGCTAGACTGTAACTAGATAAGGAACAGATAGAATTTGGGATCTTTTATCAGTCACAGTCTAGTTATTTGGGGGAATTCCAGTGAATGCAGAGTTGCTAGGAAAAATGGGTGCTTGGGGTAAAATTTAACCCAAAATCCGTGAGTTCAATGGCAGTTCGAGAGGAATACTGGGGAAGCAGGTTGCAAGAGGTACGAGACACTTCCTCTGAAATCTTCCCTTGCTCTGGAGGAAAGGGTGCAACCAGATTTCTGCAAGGCCGACGTACAGCTGAGCCTGTAGCTGGCAATCCCCAAAAGAGGAGAGGCACAGGGAGGGCATGGGAGCTGGGGAGAGAAGCAGCTCATGAACAAGAACTCAGGCCAACAGTGAGGAATTTCAAGCCTTAGGTGCTCTAAGGGTGCATATACTGTGCCCAGAGGTATGTGGTATCCTGTCATCAGGAGCAGGGGAATGCAAGGAAGACTACTATGGTATTTTCTTGCATATTAAAGTAATCTAAATGTTAAGGTGAATTGGCAAGCAGCGATAAGAAGCAATTGGTGCCAGGCAAACTTTACTTTGTTCAGTTCATATAACCCACAGGAAAATATAGCAGGGTCCCATCCAATCCTATTTGCAAGTTCTAGATTTTTCCACACAGATATTTCATCGCTTCGCTCACAGACGTCCAAAGAATTTATCCTGAGGGGCTATTTCTTCTTGCATTGCAGTTACAAGGCATTAGTTCATGCACTGCCGGTATGTCAAAACGTGTAGCTGATAACTTGGTTACATCATTAGTTATTCCTACCTCAGGTGAAAAAAAAATAGCTGTCTTAGAGTGCTGCTCAGGGTGCCTGTTGTGCAGCCTCTCACGGAGGAACCTGTGGTTGCCTCAGCCCGATGAGTGCTCTGCATTCTTGCCGTGTAGACACCAAGAGCTGTTGAAAATAATTGAGACGCTTGTCAGCAGAGTGGGAGACTGGACTTCATCAAAACTGTTTTAGTCTCCGGGACTGATGACCTTTCGATGGAGTTTGTTTTAGTCAGGAATTAAGTGTCCAATCCTGTAGAGTGTGAAGCGCCTTCTTTGAGGTGCCGAGGATCCTTATTTTCCGTTGCAGTTGCTTTGAGTAGGAGAGCTAAGCATCTCCCCAGAGGCACCAAGCCCATAGCAGAACAGGGCTTCCAGTGGCTTGTGAAAGGAGAAAGAAGGTTTCCACTTCCCTGTGTGTTTTTTTTTTAAGCCTGGATTTAAATTTGAAATACAGAATTATTATGAGTAATGCTCCATTCATCTAGAATTCAGGCTATAAAGGAAACTCATTTAGCAGATTCAAAACAGAATCACTTTTTAGCTAGAACTCGGTTATAAAGACAGGTACTTAAATGAGCAAAGAAAATGTGCGTATCATTTTGCAGAAAAGAAATTCCAGAAAGAGTGCTATTCCCTGATTGTCCTCTGCTATTAATATTAGTATTGTAATAATGATCATAATACATAAGGAAAAATATAAGGTTTCTGAGTCGTTGTGTGTTTCCAATGATTTTTTTTTATTGCTGTAAACTGAGCCAGCTGATGAACAGCCTCTAGGGAGGAGACAGGATCACCCTTGTTTCCTGTTCAGCCTTGCTCAAGCAAAAAGCTAATGAAAGAAAAGAACGTAATGGCCTTGCAAGGCAGGTAAAAGGTTCAGAAGAGTTCACAGGTCAATTGATTTCTAATCTTACTATATGTTATATTTCAATCACAGAATTTAAAAAAAAAAAGAAAAAAACTTTCAGTGTCATAATGCAAATGTATGATCGGCAATGATGTGCTGGTTTAATATTGCCTTTAAAAAGTAGGTATAAAACCTCTCACAGTGGAGGGACAATATATTTATGTAAAGTGCAATAGAAAGGGTTCTAAAGAAATTAAAAATCCCTTCTGCTTGGCTGTATGGTGAAACAACAGTGTATATACATAGCCACAAATATATCTCAAGTTGGAAATATTTAATTAACCTGTCTATGAGCATAAATAGCAGACCTGCACTGAATAAGTTACCAATTAATTTACTGAAAATTGCACCATTGACCATTTCTTTACTGCCCTATCTCAGCATGGAGAAGAGAGAGAGATATTAGTTGCATCACTGTAGAGCAATGAGATTTCTGTAAGTCGTGATCTGCTGGCATGTAATAACTCGATCTGCTTCATGCAGACAAAATATATTAAAAGTATGGACGAGTGAAGTTTGTGCCCCAGGGAGAAGGCAAGATAATGCATTGAAATTGTTCAGAGGTAGTTAGATGCCTAATGGTCTAATATGTGAGCTATGTGAGGTCTGGGGTCTGGTTCTCATAAATTCTGGCTAGCCTGATCCTGTAATTTCAAGCAAAGGATAAAAGCGTTAACCAGAGTCATCAGTGTTCAAGGTCCATGATGCTGGATATTATTCATGTAAAGATTCAAGAAAAACACTAAAAGGAAAGCTCTGGAGCATATGTGACAATATACATACATATCTTATATAAATGTGTTATATTTTTTTCAGGGTGTTTGTGCATCTGTGTGCATGTGTATGCACACAGCGAATGCATGCATTAGCATATGCACAGTTACACATGAATCATACTAACAAATGAATAGCTGAAATCTTTTTTTATTTTTTTTTCTTTATCTACTGAGATGGTATCTTTCGGGCTAGCAAGTTAATCTAGGGAATGACAAAACACTAGATCTCTGCTACCACTGCTACTTGTAATATCTATTTTATATTAAAAACACATTTCTGTACTTGGCATCTCAAAATTCCTTTTCTTCTGTTAATAGGTATTAAGAATGCTTGCTTATGATTGCAGCAAAGCATTGTAAATGCAAATGCAGATAACACTTGCTTTCTCACTTTATACAGCAACTCTGAGCATATTAAACCAGTGAGGTCACTCCAATGTCTGAATAGTTGCCACTAGAACTGTGTATTACGATTCCTGATGAGTGCATGAATGCTGCATAATGTTGTCTTAATTCACTGTTATAGTTTTGCATCATGATTGTACGCTAATCAAGAATTTGGTTTCTCAAAAATTGTACAGCTATAGAATCCAAGCAAAATGGCAGGAGCAAATCAGAGAAACTATCCCTCATGAAGGTATGACTTTCCTAGCCCAGCTTAAGTAATGCCAATGTGCTGTACTCCACACACAGATTTAATTTAACTTTATTGCTTCCTTAATCAATGTTTAGGGTATATTTGTTCTGTGGCTTTCTAGTATTATAAAATGTAGTCATTCTATGGCTGTAGGACACCCACCTGGATGTTACTATGGATGTTACTAGGCATTGTCCCTTAAATCTGTGAAAGGGAATAGAAGAAATCTTGTGTACAACTTCCAGCTTAAGTATGGAATCAGCCATCTCTGGTGCCATAGATTCTGACCATGTTTTTCCTCAGAGTCTGAAGAGGTATGCTCTGGGATTGCATTGCTCATGAGCTGGCAGAGGGATTCTCATTTCCTTCTTAATGATACAGTCTTCCTCTTCTTCTTCTAAGTGCTCCTTGATTTGAGAACTGAGTTTTCTTCTTCATGAGTGAGCATGATGTGCAAATGCTTTTAGCAACTGAGCTGATATCATTTTGCCTTAAAATGTATGTTTTAAATTTAAATGGAACAAGGGATAGGAAAAAAATTGACAAGAAACACTGTTACATTACCTTCATTTTTTTTTTTCTATGATATATCCCTGTTTTCTTCTTTCCTGTTCTCTGATAAAGGATTCCCTTGATCATCTCAAATAGTTCACCTTCATATTCTGGGACTCTGGAGGTCTACCTGCATAGTGGGAGAGCTTGCTAGATGGATGTGGGGCAAAAAAAAAGGGGCGGCAAAAGGGGCTGGAGAATGAGCCCCACAGAATTTAGTTAGACAAAATGTTTGTATTTGGATCCTATGGTCTTTTTCTGACATCTTGTCACCTAGGGACAGATTTAGAAAAGCAAAGAATGAGGCAGCAGGTCCAGTGGAGAGGCCACTGGAACTGTTCTGGTTTTGTGCAACTCCTTGGGACATCTTGGCTGATAGGTGAAGGGCACACTTTAAAGAGCTCAGAGGTACCCTTTAAAGAGGAGAAACCATTAATACTGCTTTTTTTCTGGAGTTTCCTAAGCAGGGTTATGCATTATTTTGAGCTGAAAATACTACATTTATAGGGAAATAAAAAATAGCTTTTTTTATTTTCTGGAGATTTGCACTCGTTCAAAATCTGTATCCTCAAAAAGAAGGTTGCATTTGCCATTACTGAATGTAGCTTGTTATATAGTATTTCTACACACATTTTCAATTATTATTTTGAAATTGCGAATTTTTGTCAACCCCTAATCACAGGGCAAAAACACACCCAAGTCTTTTTGAGTGACTCATTTAGATGATTGTTCTGGCTAAAGCAGGGATCATCTGGCAGGTTTATAAGGCAGAACTATCCCAAACTGCCTCTAATTTGGAGCTCCTCCACTCAAACTCTGATTTGCACATGTAAGACCATAAGTAAATAAGCAGTTAGATGCTTGACGTGTGAAACCAAATTTGATAGTTTTGTAACACCCAAAATTAGAAGTCACATTAATACCACTTAGTAACAGTTCCCCTCAAAGTATTTGCAGTGAGTTTTATAGCAGAATTGCGAACTTCCTAGAGCTGATTTTTTTCAGTAATTAAATGAGTTATTAGGTGGAAAATTGGCAGACTAATGAGTAATTTCAGACCCTGAAAAATCAGCCTGCATTGACAGCATTATAGAAGGCTTAGTTATTTTCAGAAGATGTTGTCGAAGTTCACACAGTTGATGATAGACCCTCAAATTAAATGTTCTTGAGAATCTTCATACACTTTTACTTCCGTGTGACCTTTTAGAACCTATTATCCTAAAATACAAGCCGAAATGTAGCCATGAACTGTAAAACAACAAATCCAGAGCCCCATGGTGTTTTCCAAGAGCGAGGCATTTCTGTATTGTCTTCTTTTTTTCTGTGTAATTCACTCTGAAGAGAGCAGAAACAGTAACGCCCTGTATAAGGGGCATCTGAATTCCTTTGCATTTCAGTGTTTTGCTGCTCTAGAGGATGGATCAGGCAGGCAGTGCATAGGGATAGCATGACCTGTGAAAACTCACAAACCAAAACACAGCTGGCAAGTCTAATTTTAGGTCCTTTAGCCTTGATCATGTCCCTTTAATGTATTGAATGGAAAAAAAGAAAGGCGTTTACAGGAAACGTCACAGAAGTTAGTTCCAAATTCCTCTTTAAATAGAGTCTCTGCATTGGTATGTTTTCCTAGACTCTGTTTTTGTTTAATTTTTGTGTGATTTTTTTTTAATGCCTGTGAAATTTGCCAGGTTGACAGCCTGGAGACAGAAGTCCCCTATCAGCAGAACATCACAGCCATGAGAGAGGCAATGGGTGTTTCCTATAGTGACCTGCCAACATGCCAGGGCCCTGACCTAGAGGGACCACCTTTAGACTTGAGAATGGAGCTTAGTTTCCATGCCCGCTTACAGCCTAGCCTTCGACAAATGGAAAAATAACAGCATTTATTTTTATTTTCTATTGAATTAATGGTAGAAGGATGGGGCCGCTTGGGATGGGACCTTGACTTTTCTTAGTTCCATTTTGTATGACTTTTTGTAGTTTTTTTTTCAAGATGCTAAAAAAGTTGGAGGTTTCCATGTGGAGGTTTGATGAAGGGACTACAGGAAATGGTATACTGTACTTTTAAAAGCAACATTTTGTTTTTTCTCCTAAGACATTCAATATTCAAAACATTTTCTAGAACAGGCAGTTTTTACCACACAAATGTCAAAAAGATTATATTTCTAAGCAAAAATGGCCTTATATTTCAGTGAAAGTGGCTTTCTATCTTAAAAATATACACATGCTATTCTGAGGGATTGTCACATGTAAATTCAGAGTTCTACTAATATAAGATAGCTGCTTTGGTAGTATAACTATTCCTTTTTTTTTTTTTTTTAATTACAAGGAGTATATAAAAATGCTTTTAAAAAGCCTTCTTGGAAAACAAAATCTCTATTGTTCCATTTGCAACCATTTTGCTTCCTTAGATTTCTTTTTTCTCCCTGGAAGCTTGAGAGAGCTGCTTGCTGACTTTGTTAAACCTTTTAATCTCTCAGTCAAATGTCTTGATCTTTGCTTTGTATTTCTTCTGCTTTTCTGGAATTCCCCAAAAAGTAGCTCAGTGAAACGCAGAGGATTCAGGCTGGACAAACTAACTTCATTGTATGTTGTTGACCCTGCCTTCTAAGCGTACAAGCCCTGGAGAGAAGTAAAATCTAAACAACCTCTTTGCTATCAGCCTGTATAGCCCACTAGTTTTGAAACTCGAGAAGTTCTGCTATACATTACTGGCTGTTTCTAATTCTCCCAATCCTAGCTACAATCCACAGGTTGACCTAGCAAAAGAAAAAAAAATACAGTTTTGTAATAACCTTTTCATTCCTATAAAATTCTAAAGGATTCTTCCCTAAGATCAGATGGCACCCAGTCTTCCAGGAAGTGAGAGAGGCCTTTCAGAATCCACGCTATAAGCCCAGCTGAGAATAGAAACTAGGCAAATGGGAAGAGATACTGTATGACTTCAACCACGTGTCCAAATCAATCTGCAAAACCTAAAAATCATCATATGCTTCCTGGCACTTTCAGATTGGTTAAGCCATTTCAGATGGCTGCAACCTTTAGGTATTTCTGGTTCTCACAGGTAGGAAGCCAGAGAAGCCAGAAACTCTGCAGGCTTGCAGGGTGGGTAGATAAGAGAAAGCTCAGCTTTCAAGCTCTCCAGGTTTTCATGAACTGCAGAAAAAGAAATACTCTAATTTTGCAAAATGCCTCTCTTGCCTTCTTTGGTTTTCTCCATTTTCTCTTACCCTCAACCATAAAAAAACAGGTTTGTGTGCAGTCCCTTTAGAAGCAGTGGGGCTTCAAGCAGTGTTGCTTAGTGATGCAGTGCAGTGGAGACAATATAGAATTGTGTTAGACTTCTACAGTAACAGTATGCTTCCTGGTAGACAGCAAATTGTCCAACAGGCAAGAAGCATTTCCACTGTTCTGAGTGCTTACATTATTAACTGGCATTTGCTCTGCCCTGCAGAGCCATGCTTCTATGATGTTAAGGGAGCTCATGAGTTAACAAACTCCCTTCGGAGTCAACCCTAGTGAACAGTTGATGGAAGAACAGGGAAAACAAATAGAGAAAAGCTATATCAGTTTGCAAAAATTACTCCACTTTACTCAGCCAAGCTAAACTTTTCAGATAGCTTAGAAGTACTATAAAGATATACACAACAGTAAATGCCTGACCTATTTAAAGAGGTCCTAGAAGAGCATATTTGATTAGCTCCATTTTAAAGTAATTTTCTCAAAATAAAAAGCCAAGATCAGTAGAATATGCCAATCTAGGGATTTGAAATGTTTAATTGTGGATCCTGAGATACACTGAGTGCCAGTAACAGCAGAATAGCAGCATGTACTCAGGCCCAGTGTCCAGTTCTGGACCTTGAAGAGACAGCTAAAATCTCAAGAAGCTATTCTGGAAAAAATAGTTGAGAAAGAAAAAAGCATAGTATACATGATTTAACAATGTTAAGTAATTCTGGAGACCTTTTCTTTGAACAGCTTTAGTGCTCCCATGCTTTAGACAGGCGATTTGAAATTTGGCAGGGGAATGTTAGGAGTGTGCATTTCGCTTTCCTTATAAAAATGTAACAATTTGGCCATGGTTTAAGTCTTTTCAAAAATCATAGCTTGCAGATACATATTGAAGACTTCTTGGGTTTTAACATATTTAAGACTTCTTGAGTTTTAACAAAACCTCTAAAAATTCTGTCATGGCATGGCCACGTCCCACACCACCTAATGCTGACGAGGCCGCACACGTGCTGTACAGGGACTGGGTATGCTGCTTCAGGACTGCCACAATGTGCTGCAGACCAAAGCCAGAGCCAGGCACCAAAACTGTGCTCTCATACCCCGGGCTGTGCTGGAGAAAGCCTCTTTTGAAGGCTTTCTGTAAGGATGGGCATCAGAAGCAAACTTGAAAAGAAAGATGACAACGGCATTTCCATGTCTTCATGTGGTCCCTGTCGCCACATAGGTGTGAGAAGGTGGAGAACACAGATGGCAGCATCATGTGCTCAGTTCCTGGCCTAGAAAGGTGCTGGCCCGCAGCAGCAAGAGGGACCACGTCGCGGGAGTCCTGCTCCGACCGGAGCAGCGCGTGCTCCCTTGTCTGGGAAGGAGGCTGCTGCAGATGCCAGCAAGTACGGGCTGGAGCATGTTCAATACAGATGGAGTCTTTGAAGAATTTAGCTGACAAACTCTTAAATGTCTTTACTGAACTAGTGCTAATTGAGAATTTTCAAAGGTTTATAGCTTGGCCAAATGTGGGTGGATTTTCAAAGAGATGGCAAAAGGCACATCCCTGAGAGCAGGGCCATCCCTTCTCCAAATGTTATGCTTCTGTTCCAAAGCATGCTCTCCTCAATTAAATATAGTGAGAAACAGCATACCAATATTTTTCTCTAATCTAATTTTCAGAAATGGCTGAATCACTTTTGCTAAAACTTTCCAAAATAATTGAGGCTTGGGCAAATAATCTGCAGGGTAAATACCAAATTGAAAAGCAAAGTTTTTCAAAATGAAATATTGCCTTAAAATGGGAATATCCATTCTGCCCATAATAAACTGAAATGGCAAATTTTCTTGCTCAGAAACTGGAAAGAAGGAGGCTGGTAATAAGTTACTACAGATGTGAAGCAGTACTCATGAGACCGGAATTTGTCTCGAAAAGCACCTCTTATTGATAGAAATGCTTACAAGGGGTAACTCACTGCAGATATCACTAGTTAGCAATGTACCTGTGATATTGCCAACCTCAGTGAGGCTTTGGCAGTTACATCTTGATAGCAAATCACCCAGTCACTTAAGTTAAAGTTGCCTCAGGGCAGCCCAACTTGTTCAAAATATTTTTAAGCCTTGCATTCTGGAGTCAATATTGCTTGTTCATTCAGCATATGTCTCAGCCCTTCTCTCTGTACCCCTGGTGAGGTTACTAACTCTTTTTTTTCATAACACACTTTAACCAAAAGAAAAATAACATTCCTCTGGGTAATGAGTTACAAAATAGAGAAGGTACCAAAATGACTGTGAATTTGTGCAGTAACTTTTGTATTACTTACCCAATCCAAATAATATTGAGCAAAGGACACGTTTGAATACTGAATGCTATAGACCTAAACTTAAGATATTGAATGCATAGTGTAGGGCACCAGGTAGCCAAAAGTGGGCCTGGAATTTGCCCAATGCTGGATTTGATGCTGTTGGAAGCCCAGGAAACTGGAAAAGCCATTGACCTCAAAGCCTATTTAGTTCAAGTTCAGTAAGGCCATAAAACAGGCTGTGGGAAGTAGCAGTAGTCCCAAATTCTGTATGATCAGGTTTTTAGACCTGGCATATCAGAATGATAGACGTGCTCCACCAGCTCTTGCCAACAATATCCGATCCATCGTGTGGCCTGGAACATGGTATTTGGGAAAGTGGTGGAAGCTTAGAAAGGAACTGCAGAGGAACAAATAAATATGACTAATCATCGGCTATGGATTTTGTATGTAATTCATACTTAAATTATGCCAACTGCCAGCTAGTACAAGGAGGGACCTCTGGCCCCAGCTTTTTCGGGAGAGCTGCATATCTCTCAAGGATTGTTTGGAGCCTAGGGAAGGGGATGAGCATTCATACGTGGACTCCACGAGTTCTGCATGTCCACTCTGCATTATGCGTAGTCCTTAATCCTTATAGAAGATTGCGTTTGCTAGGGAGAAGCAGCTGTAGTTCATTTTGATGTCTATAGTAGAAGAAATTTGACCATGTAGCTTTAACAATATTACAAACCTTAAAAAAGGGTATGTGAGGTGACTGTAAGAAGTCTGTCTAAAAAAAAGGTTCCTTACAGTGGCTCAGAAAGTAGTACAGCTTATGGTATTTTATACCAGCCTACAAGGCACTAGATTTAAATCGGTGTGCAGTGAAACATTTAAATATACTATAGCAAATGAAATATGGTCCAATAGGTTTTTTATGGTCCGGCTATGCTTTTTCTTTTCAATCACTAGCCTGGGGCGAACAAGTCGGCTTTAAAATGTCTATTTTAGCTATGCTTTTATCACCTCTGTCTTTTAGGAAGTTTGATTTCTTTTTTCATTTCTTCTCTTTGATAAAAAAAAAGACGTGAGATCTATGAATGGGTTATTTATCTCTTATGTTTAAGCTATTTATCTGCCAATAGACATGTTGCTTTAGAAGTGTTTTATATTACTAATTAATTTAATTGAACATACTGTACTCCATGTTAACACATTTTCTATTATATACTATAATGTGATACAGGGCCCTCCCTCAGCAACCTTACCTTAAAGCTTTAATTGCTTTCCTCTAAGCCTCAGCTCATGTTTGATTTATCTGATTTCTTTGTATAAAGATTCTCTGGTTTACAACGTGTACACAAGTCATTAAATTGGTGTTGATGTTTATCTAGCAAACTTACCAATTGGTGGTAGTATATATCCCTTTATGAATTTATGACTGGGCAATAAAGACAAGTGTCAGAAGCCCGGTTGTCTCTATTGGGTCACCTGTTAGTTTATGCCTAGAAAGACAAAATAAGCACTTCCCTGACTTACACAGTGAGCTGAATGAAGGGTTGATGCCTGCAGTCAAAATGTGTTATAAATTTCTAGCCATGATCTGAAATTTTATTTTTCTTTTTTGAGGGAAAAAAAAAGGTGAATAGATTGGAGAGGAGGAAAGGGGGAAGACAGCTTGAGTATGTTTGAAGGCAGTGTGGACATCATCTGAGAAACATCCCTGTTTATGTCAAGGAAAAGCTGAACCAAAATGCCAGATCCCCAAGCTATGTGAAGTGCCGAATCTGAATCCAAGTATTGCAGCTTGAATTCTCTCTGGCTCTCAAGAACCTAGATGTAGATACCACATATTTAAATGCATGAAAATGAATGATAGTAAATAATCAATGTAGAGTGGGAAATCTGGTCCTTTGATCTGTCAGGTTTCGTCACATAACACAAGCATAAGGACATATGGTATTTCAAAGTTGCATTTGAAGAGGTGCCTACACTGACTTTTATCCTTATTTACAAATAGTTGGCAAAAAAGGCTGTAATCTCACAGATAGCACTGCGGAGGTGCATAAGTCTCCTCGCACAGAGCTCATTTTAGGATTAGGATGTGATTAATATAGCTTGGAAATATTTGGAAAATGTATATGTACTTTTGAAAGCCTTAAGTGAGCCCAGTGCTGTAGCTTTTCAGAAAGGAGTAGGTAGGTAGACCTCCTTAGACCTCCTTTGCTTCACACCCCAAAAGCTGAATAGTTTCTGCAAAGCCTCCTCGTTTGCCATTTCATTGGTACAGTTACTGCCTGTTCATTAACCTGCTTTCCTTACATATAGACGACGTCTTTTGGCTTCAGTGAGAGCTAATTGCACGGGAGGCAAAAGGATTCAAATTAGGACTAAGAATATATAACCACATGGAAAAGGAAGCATGAAATATTCTAACTCTTTTTAGATGCAAAGCAACTTATGAACAAAACCCATTGTGGTTGATTCTCCCAAGCTGAAAGCATCGTCAAAGAAAAATGAAAGTGGGCAAAGCTAATTAATTTGCCAAAATTCATTGTTAATACTCTGTTTTCGGTCCTCCTGAATACTGCTTTCATGACACTTGGTGTCTTTGTAAAGAACCATCCCAGCTGTAACCATCCCCTCTTTCTGTTAACTTTGCTCTGAGAATCTAAACTCTCATTGAAAAGATGAGTAAGATCCTAGACCTCATGATTACATACAAAGCTCACAAGTTTGATTTACCTGCTCCTCAGGGGGTAAAGGCAAATGAATAAAAAATCAAATGTTGCTATTTTTAAAGTCTTTTTCTAAACCCTCATGTTTTTTAACTTTTTTGCTAGCCTGACATCACTTTGTCTCGGATGCAGGGAGAGGGGAAAAGGGCTTTGATGAATTCCCAATGTTTGGGATTAGCGAGGACTGAGCGGCTACGTGGCTACTCCAAAGCCTTTTCTAAAACTGCTCCGAATAGCGATAGCATTACCTGGCCAACGATGGCTGTAGGACAAAGCCATGAGTCCTCCCGACCAGCCCGGGCAGAGTTTATTCTGCCGAGATGCCCGCGGCGCCGACGCTTGCTGCTAATGGCAGTCGGGAAGAGCTCCCTTGACTCCGGCCAATCAACTCCACGGGAAGAGCTCGCGGGATGGGGCCCCTGGATTATACACGTAGGACTCTGGAAGACCAGCTTTTGCTGCTCATATGTTTGGCAGGCAGATTTGATAATCAGTGCTGTTCTAGAACCTTACACCATCTCAGTGAATATAAATCGAGGGTGTAAAGCAAATGGGCAACTGGCGGCGAGCCAAACACGGATGGGAGCGGGGATGGTTTATTGTTGAGGGGCAGCCCGGTGTTCTGCAGCAGAGCTCGCTGCTCACAACAGCTCGGCGTCGCTGCCGAGTTCGAGTGTGGCCTCTGAAGCGCATGAAATAATAACAGTTTTATTTCTCCTGACACAAGTGCGGAAGCTGTTTGCTGCCACCTCAGAACTGTTACCCTGCAATGCAAAAGTACCAACAAGGCAGGCTGGATGCAATGTTATTATAAACAGTGCCGCAGTAAATTTCAGGAAAAGCCCATTATACGGTGATAGTCTGTTTGTCAGGAGAAAAGTTCACTAATGTATATGGAAGCAGAGCTCCATATTCACTGATTTGTCTCCGAGTCGATTCTGTTGGACGTTTCCCCTTATTTACTGTGCAGGTGTTGCTGACAGTAAGCTTGAAAAGCAAATGATACAGGGGGGCACAGGCTCAGTAAGCTTAAACTGGCAGAGCAGTGGTATCAATTTAAGGCATAGTTTATTATTGCTTTTTAATATTTTAGGATTTGGGGGAAGGGGGGTATGGAGGGAAGTATGATCTGTTGTCTGGTTGCTGTTTCATTCCTGTAAATCACTCAATGAAAGATGCATTAAAAAAAAAAGTAATGAATGAAGGCAGGAAAAAATGAACATATGTACACCATAGAATTCTGCTCTGTTTTAACTCCAATTTGTGCTCACATGCAATCAATTATAGAGAGATGAGCTGAGAGTTTCAGTGTGGCCCCAGGGAGTTTGGCACCCCTTTCTTATTTTGTTTTGGTGGGATTAGCACCCCAAACCTAAAACTACTTTGAAAATCAGCCATAATGTCAGTCCTTCCAAAATATCCTAATTGTTTTTGTGTATTTGTTTAATTATTCCAGGAAATCTTCTATGGTAATCTGAAAGGCAACTACTACTTTTCTATAGGAGAAAAATACCATCATTTGTTCATCATTCATTGATCTTAAATGCCATTCTTCTACACATAGAATAATTTTGGCTGCTCTCCTCGTACTTTTAAAAATCTGGTCACTGCCTGAGCTGGCTTTTCTTGATGAAAAAGCCTATAGTTATTTTTTATAAGCTCATCCATGACTTCTTTTATCTGCTCTACAATTTTCCTGTGTTCTGAGCTGGATCAGGCACAAAGTTTCTTTAGGCCCCAGTTTCTCTACCCCAAAACGGATATTTTCTTTCCTCCTTTTCCCAAGGAGACACATAAAGAGATTTTAGCTGGCTGCATCCCCAAACATTTATGAAGCAATTTGAGATCCCTATCTAGAAACTAATCAAAATGAAAAAAAAAGTTTTTAAAAAAGTTATTCTTCACCTTTATTTACTGTCAAGTTGCTTAAGCTAACAAACAAAAATGGCTAAATGCTTAAGCTAACAGACAAAAATCCTTTGTAGTGCTAATAAAGTACCTAGAAACTTTTCTTCTAAATTCCAACAGAAGCTGAAAATCACAAATCCTCTGAAGGAGATCTAACAACTTCTCCACTATCAAAAACTGAAAAAAATCACATCCGGCTGATTCATTATTTAATTAATTAAAAAATAAATAGAATATAGGCCTATTTGTTAGCATTTTGGTGAGGAAATCATTGTTTATGAAAAGCAGGTATGCTATGCAAATCAACTGATTTATTAAGAGTCAGTTTTTCCAATAATTAGATAAGCCAACTCAACTATGCCTAGAAAGCCAAGAAAACAGTATGTAGATTAAGGTTACTCAAAACTTTTGTGCATTATTTTAAAGAGATGTAAATTGCACCATTTTAGTACTACATATGTACAAAAGCCCAAATCTTGTTTTTTTTCAGCTCCATTTAAGTGCATGTCTGAAAAGAGGTCTATAAAATGCAATAGTTTTCTCTGTTTGACTGTGTGTGAGCAAACAGTGTAGATGGACTTTGCAGCCTCTCCTGCACTTGGTAGCAAGGTTTGTGCTAGCTTTCCGTGCAGTTTGTGATGAGGGACCTCTTGCTTGGTTAGCCTATTTTGCAGACCCAGGGGAGCCCTGTTCATCACAAAGATGGAAAACATAGGCCTTTTAAGTATGAAAAAATAGCTGAAAAATGAATCTGTTGGATCTTGTCCCCTTTGAGCTGTTTCCCTCCTCCCTCGGTTTCAGAGAATCCACTGTTACAGGGTTGCCATCCAATCTGGAAATTTCGGGATAATCCCAGTTTTTGAACAACACGCCTGAGTCTCCGTCTCGGCTCGGGCAGGACACATGGTGTGAGAGACAGCTGCTAGGAACCGTGCGGCTCCTACGGCGTGTCAGTTTATCAGCCGTGAAGTGGATGTACCAGCTCGCAGATTGTTGGTAGGAGTGTGGTACTTTGTTATAAATGTATTTTATTGGTTTTAAGGAGATTTTATTAAAAGGCTCCCCACAAGAAATGGGCAGTAAAAGATCAAGTAAATTACTTTGCTTTCATTTGAAGTTCCCTAGTCTCTGGAGGGTTTATGGAGACTCTATGAGCCCTCAAAACCCTGACGCACTTTAATCTCGCTTAGTGATAATAGTAGTCGTGAACGGCGTGCTCAGCATCGCCAGCCTCCAGGGACGTAATCAAATACATGCGGAAGGGTCAACAGACTCCATTAAGAGGAGACCTTAAAGGTATTCAGGTGCCTAAAAATGCAGGGAATCACCTTGTCAAAATCAGGAGTAATTTAATATACTCAAGGCCTAGTTATCACCAAAACTGCACAAATTAATCACCTAGCACCAGTGCTGCTGCCTCACACCTGCCAGTTTCTCTGAGGGGCCTGAACGTCTCCATGGTGGCCATGGGCACTTCGTATTTCTCCTGAGGTGAACAGCAGCTCAGGGCTGCCACCGCGCAGCCAAACTGCGCACCTTTCTGCTGGAAACACCATGGATCAGGCCTTCCTGTGTGTAAACATTAAACATTCTTTTAACATTTCCTCAGTAAATATTTAAGAAATGTTACAGCTCTCTGGCAGATGTTAGTATCTACTGTTTCCTAAGCACGTATGTAGTGGCGTGTGTGGTTTTCTTGCTTTTCCCTTCTCAAGCCTGTGGAAATCTGCGCACAGTGCTCGGGTGAGAGCGGTCGGATAAGGCAAAACACCAACACATCCTTTACGGCTGTTTCACCTCAGACACTCCTGGCAAGTTAAGGTTAATTTAAATGAGAAGGGAAGAGAAAAAAAAAAAAAAAAGAAGGAAACAGACAACTGTGATTATGAATTATCCATATTCATGCCAGAGCTTGGGACACATGTACAAATTAATTTAAACGCTACATAAAATTTCACCCCCATCTCTGCAACTCCACCAGAGTGCCCTAAAAAAATATTTCCTAAGATCTTAATTCAGTGTTCTGCACCTATTCCTCTAAATTTTACCACCTCATCACTTCTACTCTTAATCTTGCAACGACGACCGCTAGCTTGATACTTCGATATTGGCTGCTGCCATTGCCTCCTTTCTTCCTGTCGGCTGCTAAAAGCTGGCCAAATTCCATTCCCGGCTCTGGAAAGCAGGTATCCTTTAGGAACCAAGTTGCAGTTTCCCTTTGCAGAATCCTTCTGTGGAAATGTTTGTAAATCTATGTAAATTCACAGCTTAGAGTTCATCTTTGCGGTTTTGAGTTCAGACTGGGTGTTAGATTTAGCCCTAACCACTGCAGTTTCACCTAGTTGCCACATGAAAACATCAATTGCAGCACTGTGCCCAGAAGTCTTACAAGGTTTGCCAAAATTCAAATAAACTTTTAATCAAACCTGGCCTTAACTATGAATGGTTTGGGATTTTGTTATTAACGTGGCGCCTTTGTGCAACAAAAGTTGCTGGAGGAGTTGCTTTTGCTTTACAAATTCTTATATACATAAGCAGCTAAATACAAATTAAATTATGTATATATACATAAAAAAAAACATAATTCCTTATTTTGTGATACCAGTTTTTTTCTTCCTTTCTTTTAGTAAGTCAGGAATATTTTCTGGCAAGATATGTCACTAGCTTATAACTTCATTAAGCTGCAGACCATACCTTACCCTTTCACTAGATCCCTGAAAAGAACTTTTGTGTGTGCCAAACAGATATCCACTTGGTCTGTGGCTCTTGAAAGGTAAATTGCCAAGTTCCAGCAAGCAAATTAAGAGGTGCAATGAGAGCTAGCTGTTGCATTCTATCAAATCCTGCTACTGAATGTGTTGAAAAGCTTGCCCAGAGCCATGGCCTCACATATTTATGGTATGAATGGGACTCTTGGAGCTATGTATTGCCATAGTTCCCATTTCTTTTGTAATAAACCAGCTCAGCAGATGTAGCTTAGGTGAAAAGGAAATTCAAAGTCTTCTGCTTAGAGTATAACCAAAACAAAGTCCTCTCTCTGGTCCTCTGTCTATGAGCCAGACTCTGACACCTTGCTTGTACTGATTAGTGTTTTATTCTATGTATAGCCCAATGAAACTCAAAAGGGTCGCACACGGAAGAAAGTGCTGCTCAACAGTACTCTGTGAGATCTGCTGCCAAGATCACGCAACTTTTAGTTTCCAATACAACACATCAAATTATAGTATTTGTTTTCCAAGCCAGCTGCATTTGGATTATAAATTTTGATGCTGAAGAAATCCATTCTAGGTAGTTCAGATTTTCCTTAGTACCAAACACATTGCAGTTTGTGCAGTAGCAGTACCCAATTCACATCATATAAAGAGTATATTTTAATCTCCTACTTGTGACTTGAGTACATAGTCTATGGCCTTCAGAGTATTTAGTATAATATTTCCCCTCTGGTGGGACCTGCCTGCTCCACTAGTATATTAAAATAAGAAATATAAGGTGTGTTATTGAATTCTGTTGGCTTTATTTAGCCTGGTGGGTGTACAGTGGCTCTGAATTAAAGAGAAGCAAGAGACAAGCCCATGATGTACCGAGTAGCAGAAACGGAAGTATCACAAAATGGGCTAAAGAGTCACTAACAGAGCTTGTTAAACTGCCACGCAGTAAGGTGATGGGGAAGGAGCTGACAATATGGGGATTTGTGCCTATTGAAACTTCTGCTCACATATTATAGGCAAGATGCTTCAGAAAATATTAATTACATTTTCTTGCACCATTTTTGCATAATTTACATAATAGCATCTGTGTCTTAAGAAAAAAAAAAAAAGAAAAAAAAAGGCTTTACATATTAATCAGTAAAAGCAACTAATAAATTTACAAGCCAGCTCCTATTGAAGCCCACAGAGAACTTCCACTGCCTTTGTGGGGTGGTAGGCCAGCCCTTTAGCATACCTTTCATGCCTACCAGTGCATGAATCTTTTGTATTTCTAGCTTTATCTGATATTGTTGCCTAACTCAATTACGTATAAAAGTAAGAAGAGTCCCCACTAGTAGACTCCTCCTACCGCTTGTTGTTACTTGTTTCAGAGACATTTTTTCTCCTTGATAGTCTTTAATCTGAAATAATATCAAATGCTGTAATAAAACCGAAACAGATCATATCTATGGCATTTCCATTCCTCTGCTCCAGTGATAACATTATTTAAGAACACTCACAAGTTAATTAAGAAAGACCTTGCTGTCATAAATCCATGTTGCCTTCTAATCAAATTAGGCTTTTCTACTTTTATATTGCTGAAGTTCAGGAAACCATTCTGGATATTCAACACTAGATGCTTCACTAAGTAGTCCATAACTACGTGACATACTCTTTTGTAAGACGGAGCAGTATTTAATACAGTCTTACTTCTTCTGGAGTTTTACGTGTTTATATCTGAGTAATTTTCAATCCTCCTTTCCTTTAAAATAATTGAGAAGAAATTACCGTCTTGGGTATTTAAGGTATCTAATCTTCTCACAGCCATGTTTGTCCTTGTCTAAATGTTATGTAATCCCTTCTCTCTGTTTCCTTGAAGCCTTGATTTATGCAGTTCTCTATCCCTGCTAACAGAAGTCAGCTACTGAATGAATCTACCAGTTCCTTGCCCATTATCATTCATAGTGAGCATATTTTTTTTTCACTGTCAATTGTAAATCCTGTCTGCAGAGCAGAAAAACGAAATTGAGCTTTATCTTTAGGGCTCTGTGAACCCTGTGTTCTTTCATGATGCATTCCCATGCAGTTTTCTGTAAAAAAATTTGGTTTACAGCAATCAAAAAGGAACCAGCTCCAGCAGGTTAGAGAGAGGTTCAAATTCAATTAAATCAGCCCTGCAGGAGCTGATTCCGTTGGTTTACTGCAAGGCAGGGCATTGGGGCTGTCTGGGTCCAAATTTGTGAAAAACCTTACATGCGTTCCTGAATTTTTCAAACACATGGTCTGAGGTTCTTCTCCTTATCCAATCTTGAAAAAAGAATTAGCCAGTGAGGTGGCTGAACCTTCAAAGACATCTATAACTGCACCGTGTGGGTATCACGGTTTAATACTTAATTTGGGGTCTGTTCCTAAATATGTCCATATGACTCACAAAGTCCTACTCCAAACTGTAAAGGCTAAGTACAAATGATATGAGATGATCATATGCCTCAGTTATAGTCAGTAATCTAGTTGAACATGAAACAAAATCCTGGAGCTGAATATTTCCAAAATTTGAGAACAGTCACATACGAGTCACATATTTACAGACCCTCCCCCCGCCTATTTCTAGAATACTTTTAAACAAAGCCAATAACTATTATATTAGAGTCAGAAATGGATGTTTGCATCCAAATTGTGCTGTTTGGGTCCATCTCTAGCATCAACAGAGACTTCTGATAAACCTGTCAACAGTTAATGGTTCACATTTGGCAGAGGAAAAATCTAGGACTCCCTAGATAGATAGTTCTATTCTGTTACTCCCCTAAAAGGGACCTGGCTCTGCATCTTGATATTGCTGAAGGCGACGCTATTTTTAGTAATCCTGATTATTTTCTTGGCTTGCAGTGGGTAGGGTGTTCTCACCCCCATCTTTGTTCCAGCTCTCTCTTAAGGGATTAACAGAGCAGAACTTGATGAGACAATTCATTTTAAGTAAGAGATAGAACTATTTAAAGGTATTATCCCTGTCTTATAGTTTAATTCTGCCTATCACTTGAGGACCTTTCCTGTAAGGGTTTTTTCTTTAGTATTTATAGTATTTTTTTTGTCTTCATTTCTTCTGAGACTACTTTACCATATTGATTTGTTAGAGATTTAAAAGACTTTGTCTGTTTTGGCTTCATTACAGATTTTGGTTGTCTTAAACTAATATCTATAATTTTCGTCTCTTTTTGAGCCTGCTAGTTTATTCTACACATACATTTCATTTTGTTTTTTTGATCTTTTTTTCCACAATACTTGTAAGATACTACATAAAACTCTGCAATATTTGTCTGTAATACAGACACAAGATTAAAGTAACATTTCCATATGTTTACCCAAAGGTTGAGTTTCTTAAATTAGGCTCCAAATCAAATTCCAAAGATGATAATAGCAAAGCTCTACCTGACTTCAATGGAAATAGGATTTTATATCTCTCTATCCAGAGGACATATCATATCTAGGAGATGAAAATGGCAGTAATATTATGGGTAGTTTTATTACTAAGCATTGTGCTTTAGGCCTGGAGACTGACCTGGGAACCATCTTGCCAATATCACTGTTCCTTTCTCCTCTCTAGTGCTTCCTAGATATCTAAAATGTATTTTTGAAATCTTTCCTATCCATTTGTCTTTTCCATAGATACCAAACCTATCTCTTTCTAATCTATGGGCGAAATTTAAGTCTAACTTCGTATGTATCTCTCTCTTATAATTCACTCTGTCATGTACAACTGCAGCACAACTATTCTCAGTTATCTCAGCTAACTCTACAATCTTCCTAGCAGCAACCTTAATGTTTTCCTCTAGAGCACTAATTGATGCATATTCTTTTTGTTTTGATTGTTTTTAAGTAGTTGCTAGCAACAAAATGCCATTAAATTTCTTACCATCCAAGTCAAAAATTTTGTATTATTAACTTTCTCCATAGATATTTTTCTCTCTTCCTTATGTTAGATGGTGCAATTATTTATCCTCCTTTCAGGGAAGTCACTCACTATCTGAAAATTCTAAAGCAAAAATTATCACAGCCAAAGTGTCTGTTTGTTCGTATGTATCAAAAAGCCAAAGATTTTTGATAGCTTGGCTGGAAATTGGGACACGAGCAATATATTAACATTTTTGCCAGAAAGGCTAGATCCTCCTAAGACAGAGAGTCCAGCTGTTCTTGAGAGGTGATAATGCTCACTGTCACCCTTCTGATCCATGTGAATATTCAGAATTTTCAGAATTACTATACAGGCTATTCATCATCCTTTTCATTATTGTGGGAAGTTGGAGGGAATATTTTGTATGAAAGATTACAAAAATGTTTTTCTTCTTATAAGATTGGAGAATATCCTTCTCTGTCATTGTTCTGTTTCAGATGGGATAGGAATCTTTTTACCACAGTACTGCATGTTATTACTTTATTAATCATCCTTCTTCCCTTCCTTAGAACATCTATTTTTTTTTCCTGTAAATGTGCTTTCATTCTGCAATCCACACAGCTGGTCATCTTTCTTTGTTGTTGTGTCTAAAAGCAGCCATATGTCATCAGCAAACCTCTCATGTATATTGAACTTCCTTAGCACATCAGCTTGTCTCTTTGAATCTGTTACCTGATGTCTCTAAAGTGGCAAAACACAGCAACACGGGTCCTTCTGGTCCCTCGTGCATCAGAGTAGCACTTAGGAATATTGTAGTGATCGGGCATTTAGGTCTGGAACCAGTGTCTATTTTAGCTTTGTTTTTTCTAAAAAAAAAAAAATCTTGAGTTGAGCTTGAGTTTCAGCTCAACTAGGATTGATATGTCTCAACTCAGCTCTAGGTGATAGAGCAGTAGGTACACCGATCCTTTATGTACAGTCACACAGCTACAGAGCACTGGTAGGAGCACTTGGCTTGGTCTTGCCTCAACCACAGCCGCTCTGACTCACAAGCCCAGGCTCTGTATTTAGTGCTCACTTGTTTTTTAGGGAGTGCTCTTGTCAAAGAGTTAACAAAGTATAAAATGTTTCTGTTCAAAACGTTGGCATTGGTGCTTGACTACCATATGACGTGTCTAGCACAAGGTATATGCGTTACAGAGAAGGGCATTTATTCTAGGAGAGCCAGATCAAAAAGGTGAGTTGTGAATAAAGTTGGAGATGCTTTTGGTTCAGAAGATACCCCCAGGCTTTCTAAAAGCATGTTTTGTTATCTTCGTTCTGTAGTTGTGTATGTGAAAGCTCCTCTTTTCCTTCCCCAGTTTGGATTATGTTACACAGTTTAGGTATTGAAGAGTCTATGATAAGGTGAGATGGGGAGATGGGCAGCCTCTTAAGGAGCTATAACCATGTTGGGTAGTCTTCCAGGTGACTATGCTTGTAGCACTCTCTGTTGCTGTCGAATTTTGAAACTCCACTCCTGCAGTGGTTCTTCTTCTAAGTTGCAGTCATTGCATGAATTCAAAAGGGCATCCATTTTGGTGGCCAGGCCTGTGGCTGATTTTTCTCATCATTGTACATTGAGAATTAGGTGTTTTGTGGCACTGGTATTTGACCATTCAGTAGTACTGAAGAGTTCACGCCATACCCATGGTTACCCTGGCAATAAAGTGATGAGCTCTACTCAGTAGAATGTGATGGGAATGCTTAGAGGTGGCGAGATTTTTCAGAGAGCTTTCCTTTTCTATGACAGTTAACTCATTTGTTACTGGGATTCATTCTTAAACAGTCAATTAAGTAATGCATTTAATAGGCTGAGAAAAGGATGTCAGTGTCTTGACATTCATAACAATCTATAGTGTGCAGTACTCACTACATTTTTAGGGGTGAATTTACACCTTCTGATCAGAAACTCCCTTTTGTAAGGGAGTAAATAAGTAAATAAACCAGTTTCCTACAAAATTTTATAATCTGTACCCGAGTAAAATTATTACAACATATGTATACATGCTTAAACTCCTAGACCTCAAAAAAGATCAAACAAATCCAGCTATACCGGATGCACATGGCATTTAAACACCAGTATGATTGTTTCATTCATTGGAAGCAAATTGACAAAACACGACAAATTTTATACAGAAAAAGTATTTTAAAATCACGGAGAGCAACACAGAACAGCCATCATTAAATAACTTACAGCGCAATACATTTGGCAATGCTTTTGCCAAGCAATCACGTTTTTCAGACGTTCAGAGAGAGAGGAGCTCTCTGCTGCCCTTCGCCAGCACGTACCTGTGTATTTAAGGCTGTAATGACACTTGTCTGCAAGAGATTCAACATGATTCAGAAAACATGTAAAGCTGTGACCTGTACCTTTCATTCATTTTGGCTAGTTCCATGCTGATGAGGTGATCTATCATCGTTGTTACCATGTTATAGAGCCTTTTCCTACAAGAAAGTTTAGCCACTACGGCGATGCCTGGACAAGCAGCGCCTGGCACCCAGCAGTGCGCAGACTAAACTATAGTTTTAGTTAGAGAATATGAAAACTGACAACAAATTATTGCTTGTGGTCTTTTTCCAGTTTTCAAGTGCAAACATACCGAAGTTTATTTTAAATCTGAGCCAGTCAGACATTTAGTAATATAGATCAAAGACGAAATGAAGGCCTCCCATGCTTATTATTTCAATATGATGTCTGTTCTAATAAAGTGTAAGAATGCTTGTGATAGACTAACTAGTAGGAATTTTCTGGTTCTGTAGTTTAGCCTTAAATATATACATATATTTGTAAATTAATCAGAACCACATTGTCGTGGTTTCAGTTCCTCAGAAAGCTGATTGTTTTCAATCCTTTCTTTAATCTTAGAAATATGGTGGCGGGCTGCCAGCACACTTTCAGATAAACAGTCCACTCCACATTTAAACGCTGGA